>NC_029772.3:103442550-103482970 GCF_000817695.3 Arachis duranensis | reverse complement strand
GGTGAACTAACTCAATATTCTCGCCCAACCAATTCACTTTTATCAACATCGTCTCAGCAACTATTCAAATTAACTACTCGGTTCCATGAAAAAACCTAACCATTGCATCTATTAAATCAACGGTTCAAAATTTCATTGGAAAAATCAAATGCACAATCAATGACAAGACTACTACACTTTCCAATACACGTTAACTTCAAATTACGTCTGAAAATTCAAATTATTCATTATTTTAATAAAGTAAGTTGATCTAGGGGCTCCATACCTATAACTCAAATCGCCGAGTTATAACTAAAAAAAAAAAAGCTCAACCTGCTTTATCAAAATATAGCCAGGCTAAGCTTGGGGGCTATGATACGACCGTTACAAATCCGATGTCATAATTCGGCATTATATACAATAACTCGGCACTTTACGTTATAACTCGGCATTATACGTTACAATCAGACATTATCACTTGTTAAAACCTATTAATTGCTCTTCAATTCAGATGATCAATAGAAATGTAACCGACCTATTTTATCTCACCTATAAAGGTATGATATTTTATCTTCAAAGGGGACATTGAATTCTCAATACTGACTTAATCTTCGGAGTGCCTTTACAGGTACACTCCCCCCTTGTTCCTTGCTCACACTCTGCGCAATTGGACATCTCCTTGGAGAAAAGCTCGGACTTTCACAAAAGCTCAAAGGTCGACACCGAAAATAACAACTCGGCGTCGACTCCCAAGGACCGAGCTCTTCCTTCAGATATCCATACAAGAACAAGAACAGTTTATATCTTAAATCATAAACTTTTAACTTTATACGGTACTTTATAAATATAAAATATAAATTCTATAGTTAGACAGCATTAACTAATTAAAAGTTAGTTTTTATATTTTCTCTAATAATAACTATAGAATAAACAATCAAATTTTTACTCAAATATTAACGATAAAAATTATTCTATTTTTTTTAACGACAAAAATATTTTTAAAATATTTTTAAATTTGGCATAAATATCTCTTCTTTGTAGATATTAGTAGAAAAATATATTAGTAACATTTGATTTTAATAAAAAAATTTTTTTGTAAGTATTAGTAAACAAAATAAAACAGTTTTATCTTCAAAATTTGATAATTTTATGCTAAATAATTTTTTTATGTTTTTTATCAATGACAAAAAATATTTTTAAAATATAAAAAATTTCTAAAAATCAAATTTTTTATCCGATTTTTTATATATACTCTCTAAATACATTTTCAAATATTTTTATAAAATTTTAGATCAAATATATAAGTAGTTTATTAAATATAAAAAATATTTTATCACTTATAAAAATATTATTAATTATTTTTGTAATATTTTATAATATTTTAAGAGATAAAGTATATTTTTTGTCTCTAAATTTTGACAAAAATTTTAAAAATATCTCTAAGTTTTATTTTGTTTTAATTTTATCCTAAAAGTTTTTGATTTGCGTCAAATATACTACTGACGGCTAATTTTTAACAAACAAATCAAACATAATTTTCATGCATTATTATTAGATTGGTCTTAAATTTTTTAAAAATTTAGCTATATATTTAATACAAATTAAAAATTTTTAAAAATTTAAGAATATTTTAAAATTTTTTGTCAAAGTTAGATAAAAATATATTTTACCCTATTCTAAAAGTATTTTTATTGTTATCAAAAGTGAAGGTTAGCCTGTATGAGGTTTTGGTAATTCACCCTAATTATTATAAATTATTTTCTCTGATATACAATTTTTTTTTCTTTCAAAGAAGCTGCATCCTCTGAAATTTTCGATCCATGATCCCCACACACAGTCGCTGACTTGAACGAACTAAGAACAAAAGTGGAAACCTGGAAAAACAAGGGATTGGATCTCCAATGGATTCGAACGCCATGGCACAACTCCAAAGACCTTCAACCGAAACCCCAACCCTGCTCGATTCTCTGGGCGAAGAAATCATCAGAATTGTAGCCCCAGTCTCAATCTGCATGTTCCTCGTTGTAATCCTCGTCTCCATTCTCAACACGGGTGACTCTTCCTTCTCCGTTTCCAGCATCGCCACCATTGCGTACACCGAGACAACCTCCGATTCCTCCTGGGACAAGTTCCTAGGTGCCCTGCTCAACTCCCTCGCCTTCGTCGTCGTCGTCACCGTGGCTACCTTCGTCCTCGTCCTCCTCTTCTATTTCAGGTGCACTGGCTTCCTCAAAATCTACATGGGTTTCTCCGCTTTCGTCGTTCTAGGGTTCCTCGGCGGTGAAGTTTTCATCTTTTTGATTCAGCATTTTAGTACCCCAATTGATTGCTTCACTTTCTTGTTGCTTCTGTGTAATTTTGCTGTTGTTGGTGTTATGGCTGTCTTTATGTCGAAAATGGCTATTATTGTTACTCAGAGTTACTTGGTTGTTATTGGGATTCTTGTTGCTTATTGGTTCACTATGTTGCCTGAATGGACCACTTGGGCCATGCTTGTTGCCATGGCATTGTATGATCTTGCTGCCGTTTTGTTGCCTATTGGTCCCTTGAGGCTTCTCGTTGAGCTCGCCATATCGCGGGACGAGGAGATTCCGGCTTTGGTTTACGAAGCTAGGCCTGTGAATGTTGAGAATTTGGATCCTAGGGTTGCTGTTGCTCAGAGGAGGCTGTGGAGAGAGAGGAGGGTTACCGAGAATTCAAATCTCCGGGGTGATGCTAATGTGAATGTTAGTAATAATAATGCCTTAGGTCTTGGTGCCAATGCTGAGTTGAACCCTGGTTCGGATTCAAACAGTAATAATCCCAGTTCGGCTGGGGAAGATGCTATTTTGGATTCGAATTTGGGTTCTAGTACTTCTTATGGGATCTATAGTGACAGGAATTTGGTTAGAGCTGAAGAGGGGCGAGTTCAGGAGACCAATTCAGAGATTACTACCCCATTGATTGGTCACGGAGTGAATGTTCGGATACATAGCAGAGCAGAAAATGTGGATGCATCAGATGAGAATTTGATGTTGGAGGGAATTGGATTGGCTTCATCCGGCGCAATCAAGTTAGGGCTGGGCGATTTCATCTTCTATAGTGTTTTGGTTGGCAGGGCTGCAATGTATGATTTTATGACTGTGTATGCTTGTTATCTCGCTATCATTGCTGGTCTGGGGATAACACTGATGCTTTTGGCTTTTTATCAGAAGGCTTTGCCTGCTCTTCCCGTGTCAGTCGCACTGGGGGTGCTGTTTTATTTCTTGACCAGGCTCTTACTTGAAGTGTTTGTAGTACAATGTTCCATGAATCTTCTGATGTTTTAAAGTCAGATGTTATTTCTTGAGTCTAGTGCGTGGCTAAAATGAAAAAATATATATTCTATGCCTATATATATACACTAGGGAAAGTTCTGGGCTCCTGTGTTTACTAGTAAGGCTTTTCAGAACTGTATCTGTTCTTTCTATTCTATAGCACATAACTTTTGATGTCCCTCTTGGATCTAAGAAGGCCCTCTTTGGAGACCATTGGGAGAAGGGAAATGGAGATGTGGCAGATTGAATTTGAATCCCCCACATAATATTACCATAGCCACCCTGGTAAAAGTTGAGCATTGCTCAGCAGCTTTGAAGCCTTTGACTGAAATACTATGCGCTGCAGGTTGAGGATCTGTGACCAAATTCACTCAATTCATGTTCTTTAAAGTAGAATAGGTCAGGTGAAAAAAATAACGAAAATGAAATTAGTTCAGCATGAAACATCATAATCATTAGTTGTTAGTCAAACCTTTACATCATAACTTTGTTGGTTGAAATAACTTTAATATGAAAATAATTCATTTTCTTGTCAAAATCAGATGAAAGTTAATAGTTATATATGGATATCATTGGCAGCTAGTCTGAGCAAATATCGAATATTATGAATGAATAGGATGGATGCAAATTCCCTTCAAGGCAAGAATGTTTGTGTTTATCTTGTATGTTGTAAGACATTGGTAGTTGGTACTGCATTTTATCTACTTAGTGAAAGTAGGACGCCAACACAACCCTACCCTGTGCGGGCCGGGTGTCTAACCTGAGTGGGATGGGGTTGTATTCGGGGTGTACCTGTCTTTATCATCCGTTCTGGTATATATATAACTTGTGTCTTAATTTAATTTATGTTTGGATGGTGTTTATGGTTTTATAAATTTTGAAATTTAATTTAAATGCCAGATTCTAAAAGTTATAAGGCGGGACCTCATGGATACGGTTAGGATACAAAATTTTACTACTACCCACTGATTCATTGCCAAATTCAACTGGAATGCTCTATTCTAACAAACTGCTTAATATATCAATCTAAGACATTTTTTCGTTCAACTTGTTGGTCCATAATCCATTTTGCTGAAATGAATTTGCCTCTTGCATTTGCACATGTTTTCATATTAGGTACACAATTCTGCACTATTGAAATGTGGTTGCAATTTGCAAACCTACACAAGTTATATAAGAAGCTGCATAAGAGTATGTGTCTCTGATTTTTTTTTTTTTTCTTTTTGGAGCCAAAACATAATTATATTGATTAGAAATGCGGACCATCCGGATAAAGTAAAGGTAAGGGAAGTTATATTTATTTATGAATAAGATCTACCCATTGAAAATTCTAATTGACATTTTCAATCGTATATTGTTTGCCATTGCTTGAAATCAAAACCCCACTGGTAAGCAGAAAATCCTTGTTTGCATTTATTTGACTCACAACTTCTTCAGTTGCCGGCATACAAATAAAAAAATAAAGAAAAAGTCTCTTGTACCTAAAATCAATCGACAAAAGTAACTTAGGATTAACAGTAATATTCTCCGTGACTATTACTATAAATAATAGCCAACTCCCCTTATTTTCATCAACTCCGTTGTAGTCTAGGTGGTTAGGATACTCGGCTCTCACTCGAGAGATCCGGGTTCAAGTCCCGGCAACGGAATTTTTGTTTCCTTTTACTGCTTCTTCATGAACTTTATCCAGTTCTATGTATGTATACCTCACTCAACCAAAGCAGGAACATGAACATGTTAAGCTTTCCCGTCTTCACGTGATAAATAATAGAAATTATTAAGAAATATTATTTTAAATATGTAATCATTAATACAAATAAAAGATTTTCTTTTTTCAGAAGGGATATTTTTTAAAATCATGAAAGTGGAACATGAACATGTTAAGCTTTCCCGTCTTCACATGATAAATAATAGAAATTATTAAGAAATATTATTTTCAATATGTAATCATTAATACAAATAAAAGATTTTTTTTTCAAAAGGTATATTTTTTTAAAATCATGAAAGTTTAATTACATAAAAGTATATATTGTAAACACTACAAGAAAAACGCTGAGTACGGTCAGATTTATCGTCGGAAACAATCAAACGGTATAACTTCCTTAGTAAATATTTATCGTCGGATATTTTACGTTCGACGGTAATTACTGTCGAATTTTGTGACGGATAACCAGCTCGAAAAATTAATTAGTTATCAGCGAATTTTTTCGACGGTAATGTTGGTGACAAAAAATGGTGTTCTGCATCATATTACCGTCGGGTGATTTCGACGGTAATTCCGACGGTGATGTCTTTTTGTTTAAAATTTGAAATTAATGGTCAATTTTAATTTTAAATTTACATTTTTTTCACATAATTAGTGGTCAATTCATAAATAATGAAGAATTTTTATTTAAAATAAATAATACAATGATCAAATAAGTTAAAGTCAAGTACATCAAATAAATACAATGAAACAATAAATAAAAAAACTAATATCTACTGGTCCATGTAGTCGTCGTCGTCGTCAGTCCTATGGCCCTGAGTCGGCAGCGCAAAAGGTGGTGATGTCTGTGGGCTTGTAGCAGGATCACTACTACCTGTAGCAGGACCGTTGTCACCTGTAGCAGGACCGATGTCACCTGCAGCAGGACCACTGCCACCAACAACGGTGCTGCCACCAATAGGGTCGATGCCGCCGGCGCGCATCTGTGCCTAGTACACTTCCATCTGAGCCTCCATATGTTGCATCCGCTCCAACGACTCCCCAAACTCCAGCCTGAGTTCATCGGTAGATGTCACGCGGGTGAGAATCTCCTGATACTTCTCCTAACAATCTTTAAGCTCCTAAGCTTGTTGGTGAAGGCTGCACTGGAGCTCCTGCACCTACAGCCTCAAATCCACGCCTTCGTCGGGCTGACGGCTCGACTGGTGGCAAAGCTTGATGACAACCTCAACGTTGAGGTGCGGATGCTACTAGTGAAAAACGACCCCATCCCATATACGTGGTTCTTGTATGGGGCTAAGGTAGTCTCGCGCCAAACCGCATTGGAATTGACGACTGAGATCGCAGAGCCATATGCGGCGTCCTCCCCCACTTTGCTGAGACTGCTGAGCCGCAACCTCTAGTTTTTGTGTGTATGACTCCTATGCAATTAACACAAGTTATTGTAATTAGTAAGACAGATATATAGTTAATTTCTAATAATTTTATAACAAAAGATAATCATATGTATGTTTACTCACATAATGGTCCTAAGACCACTGATAAGCAAATCTTGCTTTGTTCTCCTGCAGCGTGCGGCTGTACTTGAACGTCTCCGCTAATGTGCCTCGCGGTCGAACGACTTCGACTACACAAGTTGCATCGAAAAACAAAATTATTACAATGCCTAGTAATGATATGCAAAAGAATATAACAAAATTAATAAAAAAATTAAAGGAACTACATACCAACTGGATTTGGTCTTCATGAAGGTCGTCGAACTGCCGGTATACCTGGACAACCTGGCTGATGCCTTGTTAGCTCTGTTGTTGAGACGCCGATACATGAACCCCCCATCGGTCTCCCAATGAACTAATAAGGCCTTCTTTACCTCCAGTTGAAGTCCGCCCGTCCGCTGGTCTCGCCCATGATGAACACATCCAGCATTTGCTGGAACCACCGACCCATTCGATGGTCGAATATCTTCTGGATGACCAAATCGTATTTAACATCCCAAATGAAGTTAACTGCAACAAAGAAATGTTAAAATTTGTTAAGCAAGATAGATGATATAAACTAGTTAAAAGGTTTGAAAGAGAAAACCATGAAAGTAATTACCGCCCATTTCTCAAATCAGCGCTGCCTGGTCTCAGCGAGGATCTTCATATAGCTGGGTCAGGGTTGGTCGTACATTAACTTGATGATATTGGTCATCTTCTGAGTACACGCATTGGGGTTCGGCAAAAACCTAGCAACAACTATCAAACAAGAATCAACTTGAATCCACCCAAATCAACCTAAATCCACTAAACAATGATCAATTTTCAAGAACTTTCAGTAATAACAGGAATCATAATCAATATAGAAATCATTAACCAACTTTTCAAATCAACCTAAATCCATTTTCAAGAACTTTCAGCAACAATAAAAACCATGAACTTTCACGTATTTATATTATGAACTATTTTGTAAGTACAAATGGATTTTATTTTTCATTCTAATAGAACATAAATACTAAAATGAAATAACATTGAATGACCACTTGAAAGAATTCAAAAGTTAATTTTTTAAGTTAACTATTATTACTTTTGATGATCTTATAAATGTGAATTACTTTTTGAGTATATTTATTAATAACTTTATATAACATTATTATTTTTTTTATTTTGATTATCATTTATCACAAATTAACGTTATAAAGACTGAATATAAGCTAAGTTGTAATTTTATCTAACATTATTATAGTTATTTGTGTTTTTAATTTGTAAAACCATTAAAGTAAATACTAAAAAGTTTAAAATTTAAAGTAAATGCTCAAATCCGTGATAAAATGTAATTATTTTTATAGTGTAGCAAGGAAATAAAATTTTATAACAACCTACTCCAAAGATTGCCTCTAATGTGTGTATGCATGTAAATTATGTGTTTTATAACATATGAATTGAATAATTAAAATATTTAACACTATTAAAAGAATATTTTAGCTATAGGAAGTGGAAGTCATCTTACTAATTATATGAGGATCGTTACAAAATATACATTGAATATAGTTGGAAGGACCACTTTACTAATTGTTGTAGGAATCGTTACAAGAATTAAGGTTAAAATGAGATATATTTAATTTTATAATAAAATGATATTTATAAATTATAACAATATATTGACGTGATAAAATTATAAGTAATTTATGTGTCAAACTTAAATATAGAATAACTTTGTTATGAGCTTTTACGTAATATAAATAGATAGATTAGAGAATAGTATAATAAGATTTAAAGAGAGTTATTTTCTTTAAAAGACATGATAGTATCCAAGTCTCCGCTAAGTTGTTATTGGAAGGCCAAATAACCAGCTTCGGATTGTTTTAGTATGTATAAATTGAAAAATAGAAAATATTTCCAAAATTTATTTCATACCTGGATGTTAGCGTAAACAATTTTATATTAACGGTTTGTATAAATTAGACTTGTATGTTTATCATGAATTATTTAACTGAAATGGTAAATTAATACATCTATGCTGATTCCCATGTCCGTTTTCGGAAGAAAAAATACTTGAAAAAAAAAATGATAAGATTAAACGGTTACTATTTGGCGTTAGTTATGCATAAACCAAAGTTTGTTAGTTAGGAGGGGAAAAAAAACATACGCGCAACTTTTTCAGTTAGGAGGAAAAAATAAGAAGGGAAAGAATCAGAGGATGCAACGGCTATATTTGTGGAAAGCCATTTTTTGCACATCTGTCATGCTGTTGAAATTCTTAACTACCTTCTTTTTTTGTTAGTTAGTTAGTAGAAGAGGCAATGAGACTGCTGATTTCTAGGCCATATCCGGCTTAGTCGAATTTCAGCCGTGGCGGCCTTCAACTCTGCAGTCTCTCTAGATCTTTCTGGAAACAAAATTCATATTATTTAGTCTTCAATATGTAATGTTCTCATTTCTCTCTGTTTCATTATTTATTTTGTAACTAAATGTTTTGCTTATGCATGGCATGAGAACTTCAATCATTGCTTTGGATTTGTTTGCATAGGAAGCTATTTTTCCAAACTTTTGTGAAGTATTATTGATAAGCATATATACCGTGTTGAATTCCAGGTTTGGCAAAGATTCATAAACTTATTTGTTGAAGCTGAACATTTACAATTGTGCATGCATTTTATTAGTTCTGATTCTCTGCATTTTGCTTAGAAGAGAAGAGAAAAAAAACTATGGTTAAGATTATGCCTTCAAGGTGTTTGATGTTATGATTCTGGTTTTGCAGAGTAACTCAGGAGCCTGAATCACATAAAGCTGTTTAGGTATGGAAGCTACGAGTTATGATAAATTCAATTCTGTTTGGAGTACTGATCCTCCCACAAATAAAGGTGATTTGCGTAAAGAAACTGTAGTAACAGAACAAGGACATGGAAGCACAAACAATTCAAGCACCCCTTCATCATCATCATTACAATCCCAAAATCCCTTGGTACAGAATGATTCAAAAAATGACATTGTAGAAGGTAATAATAATATGAGCTTCAAGAACATTGGTAGTTCTAGCACATGTCATTTATCATCCACATCTGAATCATCATCACTAAGGAATGACCCCTTAAAAGGCACAGATAAAGGTTCTAAATCTTCTAGTCAAGAATCAAACCAAGTTTCTACAAACAATTCAAGCACCTCTTCATCATTGTCATTACAATCCCAAAACCCCTTTTTGAATGATTCAAAAGATGACATTACAGAAGGTAATAATAATAAGAGCTTCAAGAATAGTGATAGTTCCAGAACATGCCATTTATCACTTACAGCTGAATCATTATCACCAAGGAATGATCCCTTAAAAGCCACAGACCATGGTTGTAGATCTTCTAGCCAAGAACCGAACCAAGTTTCTACAAACAATTCAAGCACCTCTTCATCATTACAATCCCAAAACCCCTTTCTGAATGAATCAAAAAATGATATTATAGAAGGTAATAACAAGAAGAGCTTCAAGAATATTGACAGTTCTAGCACATGCCATATATCTTCCACACGTGAACCATTATCACCAAGGAATGATCCCTTAAAAGCCATAGATCAAAGTACTAAATCTTCTAGCCAAGAACCAAACCAAGTTTCTACAAACAATTCAAGTACCCCTTCATCATCATCACCATCCCAAAACTCCTTGCAGCAGAATGGTTCAAACAATAACATTATAGAAGGTAATAATAAGAGCTTCAAGAATAGTGATAGTTCTAGCACATGCCATGTATTATCCACATCTGAACCATCATCACCAAGGAATGATCCCTTGAAAGGCACATGTCAAGGTCCTAAATCTTCTAGCGAAGAACCAAACCAAGTTTCTACAAATGCCACCAATAAAAAAACCAATGTAGACACTTCAGACTCTAGTGATGATGATGACAATGATGATGATAATCACACACAACCAGAATCATCAGCTGCAGCTTCAAATGATGAATTTGGCTCAATGAACAAAGGGTTAGAACTAGAAATACAAAAGCCTGCAGTGCAAGTAATGGAGCGGCCAGATTTAAGCATCGATGCTAGCTCGTCTTATGTATTTCCACCACATGTGTTTGCTAAGAACACCACAAATGCCCAAGCAGATTGGAGTCTTGCCTCCAATGAATCACTTTTCAGCATTCACATGGGAAACATGAGCTTCTCACATGAATTGGCTTGTTTGAGCAGAAATGATTTTTGGATTGATACTCCTCTTGCCTCACCTCTTGCCTCACCTCTTGCCTCACCAAGTCAACCTCAACCACCACCACTGCCACTGCAAACGCCGAGTAAATTCAACGATATAAGCCAAAGAGCTGCTGAAATACATGAAGAGAGTGCAGGAGTAAGTGAAATGGCTATTGAGACAATGAGAGAGGTTATAATGGAAACTTGTCAAAACAAACCAAATGCTACTAAACGGGGCAAAAAGAGTAAGAACACACCTGTTGTTGCTGCTGCTACTGCTTCTCAATTGTAAGTATTGTCCACTAACTACTTATTTGTTATGTGTAAATGTGGTTTGATTCACTACATGAGTTAGGAAAAACTAAACTAGCTATTTAGTTCTTTAAAGAGATATGGGATATGTGACATCAAATTAGTCCATGAAAGATTTCTAATATTAGTTTATTCGTTTGAAAAATGTATATTTGACATCAGTTTATTCCCTGAACAATATATTCACATTGATTTGTGTTTTGGAAGATTATTGACAATGGTTATTCCATGAAAAAGATATTTGACAGACTTTGATCTTAAAAGATGCACCTGACATCAAATAAATTAATGAATTTGACACTAGTACATGAATTTTTAAAAATGTATATATTTTGGTGACTAAATTGATGTTGCAAATCTTTTTGTACAACAAAATGGTGCCATACTTATCTTTAAGAGAAATAAGTATTATTAACAAAAACTTTTATTCTGAAATTCCTATGGAGATTGTAGAGAAATGAGCTGACACTCTTTTTTCTTTTTTGGGTTCAATGTGAAGATCAACTGATCAAGATCAAAATGTAGCATCCAAGAGCACCGATGAGAATGCAGATAAAACTGTGGCAAGTAACGGTGCTAAGGGGAAGCAGCAACAGCAACAACAAACATCAAATGCATTTTATCAATCACCAAAGCCAATGAAAGCATCTAGGGATGCTGAGGAGGAGAATCAAAAGAAACAAGAAGCACCAAATGTAGTTGAAGATAACTCCTCAAATCCGCAAACCATAAAGAACCCTCCTAAAGCAGGAGGAGGAGGATGGCTGTCTTTCTTCCTATGTTGTTGTCGTTAAAAGTAATTAATATTCCAAAGTTCTTGGTGGCTTCTTCTGGCCAATACCATATACTATTCTTCTATTCTAATCTTGTCCAAGCTAGTTTAAATTCACTAGCATTGCAGAGTAGCCTTGGCTAGTATGTTGTACATCTTAGTTGAGAAAATCAGAGATGAATTTCACTGATTTTAGCATTGTATATAGGGTTGTTAGTTCATGATTGTACTATTAATCAGGAGTGTTTAGGAACTCCATTGGTGAGGTTGTGCATAATTGTATTGCATGCTCTCTAAACTTCTTGTTGAGTTGTTGAAATGCCTCTTATTTAAAGAGAAACTAAATAATAAAGAAGAAACGAAATATAATTTAATGGACTCCAAATTTGAAAACACTGCAGATAAGATAGCTAGCTTATACATGAAAACTGAAAAAATTGTTCCAACCATTAAGGGGAACTAGCAGTTGACCCGCGCCTCCCCGCAGGCGAGGAAATAAATTTCTGTATTTAATGTCAATCGTTTGAAATAACACAAAAAATTTGAAAATATTTGACCGTGTAATGTAATTTTTATTTGATGAAAAAGAAATGTTCACATTGATTTTCATTAGAATATTACATTCCAAAGCCAACATTGCACAAAATTACCAAAAGATGATTTTGATTCACAGCAACCATTGCCTCAGTATCCCCATATGAGCTAACACGAAAAGGATTGCATACGAACGTGTTATTGGGACTACGTTGATAAAAAAATTGTTCGTACCCTAATTCAAATAATTTAGGATCGCGGACTCAGTAAAGGTTGGATCATTCTAAGAAGAACCCATTAATCCTAGAGGTCCAATCTAATAGGATTATAGATCTACCAACCCGACTTGATCGAAATATGGGTTCTGTGACCCGCAACCAACCCGACCTTTGCAACAAGCAAAGTCTTGTCTTCCCACTACCCCAAAGTCTTGAGAGTGCGACTAGGAGATGGTGGAAGGTGATGATCCTCTTCTTTATTTTTTTTTTATTGTAAAATTGCCTCCAACGAAATGGTGAGAAATTAGGATCTCCTTCTTTATTCTTTTTGGACATATAAAAATGTACCTCCTGGTAGATGCAAGGATTGTAGTTTCGTCTCCCTTGCTCCAAATTGGTTAGTATATAAGCTCTCGGGTAGACGCAAGGATTGTGGTTTTGCCTCCACTTATTCTGGATTATGATAAGTTATATATAAAAGTGCAAATATATGATGTATAAGTGATGTTATGACTATAATGAATAATTATGAAATAATTATGAACGAATATGAATGAAATGATACTTGTGCATTTAATTTTATCTGAGATACGAGTTTTATTGGATAAAGTATAGTGGCTTGCCACTACATGTTCCGGGTTGAGACTCGATACTCTATTAACCCTACGACGTAAGGGTGACCGTGTACTTATAAATTCCCAGAAAGGATACTTCCATTGAGCAATTTTATATATATGAGAAAAAGTTATGCATAGACTCTTGGGAATGCGCGTTGGGGGATAGTCCAGGGTTTAGCAACCGGACTTGTCGGGTTGGCTTGATAATCGAGAGATGAGACCCATCAGCCATAGGACAAGTATGCATCATATGCATATTATTTGAATTACTTATTTGTGTATTATTTGGGAATGCCTAAATGAACTTATCATGTTAATGGTTATATTTGCTACCTGCAGTACTTTATTCTATCTGTGTTTGTTATTGTTTGGTTGGTTGTGTGTGTGGTTCTCTGATGTTGAAGGATTGGAGGAAAGGAGGAGGATTGAAATAGAGAACCACTTTGGTTGAGATAGATATCCTTAGAAAACCACTTTGATTTATAATTTCTGTTTTAGTTCTTTAAGCTTTATAATATGAGAGTGGTGTTCTAGGATTGCCTCTAGTTTTTTCAGGGCCTTATATATTATGTATGCGGCACCTTTACCATGCTGAGAACTTCATATTCTCATTCCATACGGATATTTGTGTTTTCAGATGCAAGTCGAGAGGCACTTCTCTAGGCGTCTGGAGTTCTCTGTAGTGAAGTGTGCTTTTTGGAATTCTACTTTTGTTCCATTTTGTTATGTCTATATGTATAGATTCTCCCCATGTATATATGTTTTACTTTTGCACCTCATAGAGGTTTATGGAGAATTAGGGTTACTTTTATGTATTTTGGGTTATGGTTTCTTATATGTATATATATAATTATTCTCTTGCTAGCCTTAGCTTCGCAGGCTGAGATCGGAGCTTGATATTTTGTATCTTGACTCTCTACTCTCGTTATTTTTACATACATATGTTAGTGTACTTTAGCTTTCTTTGTACGCGAATAATCCTTTTTCTGAGCGTTGCGCTTTTAATTTTGCGATTTTGTTTTACCTATTCTTCGAGACTCCTTGTATATTATATTCTTTCTATTATCATATGTATATATATTTTATTTTAGAAGTCGTAATACCACACCACCTCTATTTTACAACTTAAGCATAAAACTTTGTGTGATAAATTGTTACACTATACATATAGAAAAAACTTTTTTTCTACACCGTAGTAATTGCCTTACATTTATTATTATTATATATAAAATATTTAATATGTTTTTATATGAAAATATATTTATGTCATTAGATTATTTTAGATGGCCAAAATTAAACACTTAATAAATCCTATAAAGCATGTACACTTTTTTATGTTATCATATTTGTATGTCAAACACATTTTATATTTGAAACTTATATGATATGCTTCGAATAAATATATTTTTTATATTTAATTGTGTCTTAATAAAAAATAAAAATATTCTTTTGAACATGTCTAAACACATTTAAATATCATCACGTATTAACATGTCTAACATTATTAATATCATCGTATCATGTATTATTAAAAGAGTAATACTACATGATCAATAAAATTTATCATTTTTGGCCTACATTTAGCTAATACTCTAAATTTTAAGTATTAAATTTTAAATTCTAAAGTCTAAATAATAATAGTATAAAAATAAGGTATTGTCCAAGTGTTGACTAATATTAATAAAAAAATATATTAGTCCTCTAACATTTCTTTTTTTAAAATAAATTTTAAAAATAGTATATATTATTATTTATTAAAATAAAAAATTAAATAAATATTTTATATAATTAAAAATATTAAAATAACTTAAAATGGTAATTAATTTATTTTAGATGGCCATAATTAAACAATCAAATAAATTCTATAATCAACCACCAATATATATGTATAAATATATGTGTAGTTTAATTTTATTTTAATATATATTTTATATTAGTGACTAATTTTAATCTACACAATATAAATATTTTAATAATTATCAATTATTAGATTCACACTAAAATAATTATTGCATATGAGTATTCACATTAATTTTATCCTTTTGCTAATCATTTAAAATTCGGTTTTACCTAAAAGAAAAACTATTAAGCGTTGTTTTAAGGGTAAACCCTTAAAAATGTTTTCAAATTATTTTGTTACCGACACAAATTTTTCTAAATTTTTTTATCAACAAAAATATTCTTAAATTATTTTAAAACGTGATAAAGTGTACATTCGTAAATTAAGACATTTTTTATTAACGAAAAAAATAATATGACATATTGAGCTTTTTATGTAATAAATGAGCCTCAAACATTAGTAAGTGAGTCACGTTATGCTTTTTCATTAATGAAACAAGTCTTTGATCATGGATTTTTTTTCTATAATAAAATAAAAAAAAATCTTTATTTCCAAAGAAAAATTATTCTAACTTTAATTCCGAAGATCCATTTTTTTTTTTTGCGTTTGGAGCAAGTTCGCCTTTTCCTTCGGTGAATTTTGTCATCTTCATAAGGTTCGCCGCCCTCCTCGACAAACTTTATGTTTTGTATGAAGTTCGTCATACCCCTCAGCGAATTTTAGAATACCTAAATAAAATTCCACCGAGCTCGTCGGTCTTCAAAATCACAACTAGTATCTTATCCTTCTTCCTTTATTCTCATCTTCTGTTTACTCTATAATCAAACATCATTGAAGAAATTGACAGTGTATGCTATTGGTCAACAATACATGAAAAGAGTGAAAAAAATTTACTACATATATCCGATTGAAGTAGATAACACTTTATTTTATAAAAAGTATATTATAGATTACAATTGTTATTATTATTTAATTTTTTTATTTAATGATGGCTTGGATAAGGTTTTATGCTTTTGTAAATCAGGTATCGACTACGTGTTGATGAGAAGATACGTCTTATTAGGGTTTATTACAAACGTTGGACAAATATTCATCTGTTAAAATTATTTGTTTTCTAGTCGACTTAGGTGGAGGAACTTCTACGGATACTATTGATGATACTCCCATAAGTGGGGCAGTCAGAAGAAATATTAGAAGGATGATGGGTGACCTAAATATGGCACCTAAAGGTAGTCAAGAGTGTAACGACCCAATTTCTGGTAGATCATGATCATATTACAAACTGAGTGCTACCAATTTGTCTTCCTTAATTTTAGCTAGTATTTATTATATGAGCCTGATTCGTCGTTAGAACATTGTTATTTTGCAGGGTAAATTTTTTTTGAAAACATTTGATCTAACGTTCGGATTGATAAGCGAAATTATTCATAACCAATTCACAAATGACAACAAATAAAACAGTTATAAACAACCATACTTATATACATCTCAAGCAGTTAACAATATTTAGTTATCCATCTTTTATTAGAGTATAGATTATAGATTTGAGTTAAAACACCCCTAGATACAGTTAGATGATAACTATATACATATATACATATACATACAACATCCCAGGCCCTGACCTATTCAAGAAGTCCCTAATCTAGCGCCCAGACTAGCCTAGACTCTATACTCACCTGATTCCTCTAATCTACAAAGTGAGGGTAAGTACGTCTAGGTCTTCAAAACTCGAGTCAGGTGGAAAGTCATCAAAAGGTGGAAGATTATCTACTACTCCTCTGCACGATCATACGTCATCAAAGAGCGTCTCTCTAGTACTTCATTGAGTGGCCACATAATAACAACGTCGTACAAAAGACTTAGGCTAAAGTTTGTAAATGAACGAAGTGTAGATGTCGGTTGGTCTCATGGTATATACATATAAACAGATAACAGAGTTTATCCTAGACTCAGAAGACTACCTATAGCAGAATCTTTTTTGCAGAACAATCATCAACAGATTACAGAAGGGTACTCCTGCTTCTATCTGAAGGAGAAAGGGAGAGAAGGGGGTAAGAACTTGGAGTTATTAGTAGAGTCAGGCTAATTAGTCATGTTAATCAGCTACATCGTGCTTTTTCAGACAGTTTAGTATTTTACAGTAATCAAAAGAACAACAGCAAAAATAGATAAATAGGAAAAGCAGAAAATCAACTTACAAACAGAAAAAGTAGAAAAATAGAGAAAATAGATAACAAAGTACAAACAGATAAACACAAGACATAGAGCACAACACAGAGAATATGAAACAAAGAATGATGCGCACACAGGAATGATGTATGTTTAGCCCTAGTGCAGGTAATGAGCTCATCTGTCGGTTTTGACCCACTCCCGATGCAACCTAGTATTCTTAGCCGAATATGGCTTTATCTCTGTAGGTGAACTTTAGCCTATAGAAATGGCATCCCTGTAAGTGAACTTTGGATTACATAAATAGTCTGAACACAACACAACAACTTTCTATAGGTGAATTTTAGCCTACAAAAATGGCACCTCTATAAGTAAATTTTGGCTTACATAAATGGTGTCACTGTAAGTGAACTTTGACTTACAGGAATTACAACTCTCTGTAGGTGAACTTTGGCCTACAGGAGCAACACCCTGAGGAGAGAGGAGCGCGCCGGGATTTCGCCGGAGGCCGGACACAACCGTCAAAGCAAGAGCAAACAGTGCCGCCGGGAGTGCGATTCGGTGAGGACTGGCGAGAATCGTGATGATGATTGATGAGACAGGGACCGCTGGACCGGCGACTGGGAGACCGACGACGATGAGCTGCTGAAGGCTGAAGGCTAAAGGAAGTCGAGGCCTCAAGGCGAGGGTCAGGGACTTAGGGTCTCACTCTCAACTCTCATTCTCTCAAGGTCAGGGAAGGGAAATTAGGGTTGACTGTGGGAACTGGGAAGCAAAAGTGAAATGTTTTTATTTATATGATATGTAAATTTATAAAAATACCCTTAAAAAATGATATAGTAGCCCGCCCCACCCCGCGTTGGCCCGCGGGTTTGGCAGTGCGGTTTAGGCGGTTGGACCTAGCGGGTTGGACACGTTTTGCCACCGCTAGTTGTGTTGAATTGAATGGATATTGGGCTGGAGGCCGTGAATTTTGGGCCAGAGGCCGAAAAGAGGTAAGAACGGTAAGTGATGGTTGATGATTGGTGATTTGATGAGATGATGAATTGAATGAATGAATTGAATGAACGTATGCGTGATCCCTATTTTAAGCAAAGTGGATTTTGTGTTTTAAAAAATAATTTTAAACATCTAAACCTCTATTTTTACTCTTTTAGCCCCTAAACCCTAGTTGTATGTTGCGTGGTGAGAAGAAGGTAGGGAGGAGTGGTAACTTGGAGATGAAGAAAGTTTGAAAAATGAATGGATGAATGAATGAATGTAAGGAAAAATGAAAGAAGAACTATTATTGAAATCCAATTTATGATTAAATGATTATGATTAATTGAGGAAGCTTGAAAATGTGGCGAGTACGCCGGAGATGCATATGTGATGAATGAATGAATGTGGTAAATTAACCATGATGGAAGATGTTGAATGTAAGTATGCTTGTAATTTTATCTCTCTGGTTGTAAGGGTGACAAGGCACCGATACCCTCTAATGGTGACAGGACACGTATACCCTTTAAGGGTGACATGGCACAAATATCCTCTAATGGTGACAGGGTACGTATACCCCCTAATGATGACAGGGCACAGATACCCTTCAACGGTGATAGGACACATATACCCTCTAAAGGTGACAGGGCACATCTACTCTCTAATGGTGACAGGGTACAGATTCTCTCTAATGGTATTAATGCGCAATAGAGAAACTGTGGCCGAATTAGCTACCAGACACATCGAATTAACTTGATAACCGACAGATGAGACTCATCAGTCATAGGATAGGCATACATCATATGCATATGTTTGAATTGTTTGGGTTTGCTTAATTACCTTGTGTTGAGGCTATCAAGCTCTGCAAACCACCTATTTCCATTGATGACACCCACTTGTATGGTAAATTTGGAGGCACTTTGTTTATGGCTATTGCTCAAGATGAAAATTCAAACATATTGCCTATTACATTTGTCATGGTCGAGGGTGAGACAAGAAGTCTTGGTCATTTTTCCTTTCTTTTTTGAGGCAGCATGTGACACCTCAGCCAAGCCTGTTGGTAATTTCAAACAGGCACAAATCGACCGATGCTACGTTAAATGCCAATGGAAGTGGATGGAAATGACCTCATGCCTTCCAGGAATTTTGTGCAAAATATATTGCTTCTAACTTCATGACACACTTCAAGAACAAAGACTTGAATAAGGTGCTCGTTAATGAAGCATATTCGAAGTCACACAGGGAGTTTTCTCATTACTTTGGTTATTTGAGGAGTGAGAATGTTACAATCACAAACTGGTTTGAAGAAATGCCACGTTCAAAGTGGACGCACTAAGGCCGCACTGGTGGAAGTTCTCCATCCTCTGGCTAATGCAACTCTGGAGCCTTTGGGTGATGGATCGCAAAATCATCTGGTACCACTCCTCCCACCGTGAATCACTGGTTTCCCTGACCAAGAAACTCTATATGCTCGCACTGGATGTACAAACTCAAATATGGCTGTGATGGACGCAAGTCAAAGGCATGGTGTATCTGAAGTCCATGGTCAGCTCGGGCTACCCATATCTCATACCAACCCCCAAGAACTCAGGGTACCACTCGCCTCTTCCGAATCTCCCATCACGCCTATACATCTCGTCGATGTTTAGTGGCTTCGTTGGAATGTGATGGACGCCACCAAACTATCGCACCACTTAGTCTACCTGGTGTCATTCGATGATGGCAAAGCACAATACCAGGCACACTACTGCAGCAGGGTTTTTAGCCTCAATGGTCCTCTGTGGAACTATATGCTGGATAAGTGGATCAGAATATGGCGTCTAGTCAACCTGTTGACAGATACCAAGAAACATGATATACATAAAGAAAAAGTTATTTAAAATACAAATGTAAGTCTTACATATTTATTACTTACGTTATAAATATCAATCCCATTAAGGGCACATCTCCACTATCGAAGCCTCGTCTCAACTCTGTCATTAAGTGGCCCCAAAATCATCGACCTATAATATCATGGATATTTATAAATCATATAGCTATTCCATTAAATTAAGAAATAATATACCAAAATAATAATAATACCTCTCAATCAGAAAAAATTGACGCTGGCAAATTCCTCCAGCCAACACAAAGGTATATGTTGATATGCCTAATAGAGAAGTAATCCACAACATCCACCCACATTCTGCTGATGGTAATCCGTGGCATGACACATCTAGCAGTACAACCACACCAACACAGTTGACTCCCATGATAATCTCCCATATCGATCGAAGTCGTCCAATAGAGGCAACCACCTCATGTGCACGTGAAAGTCAGAGGCATCCAGAAACAGAATGCCTTCGATGATCTACATGATGTGTCTTTTGCTGTACCACAGCAGGTGTCCTTCGTCGGGTGCTCCTCCAACTGCTCGCAAATAATATCGCGAAATCAAGTGAGATTGATAACCCACTTACTCTATGACTGTCTATTATGGGCCCGAAACAACACCAAGCATCTCCGCACAGAGATCCTCAATAGAGTGCCCATCATATAACTGCTCCCATCCACCGATACAATTGCTGACTGGATCTCCATCAATGTTGAGTCCTAACTGATACTCCACGTTCTGTAGGATTATAGTCATCTCCCCACATGACAGGTGAAAAATATAGGACTTAGGATGCCATCTCTCGATCAAAGCAGCGACCAATACCCAGTCATGGTTCCACTATAGCATATATGCCTCATGTTCAAATCCTACTTGTCTAAAGTGTGTCCTAATCTCCTCGGGAGAATATTGTAGTAAATTTCTTCTCGTACGCAAGACTTGAGGACCCTACCAATTAAATCAATGAGTCAGACAAAACAGAGGTCACAAGTAATAAGACAAGTTTTTAAATATATAAAAAACATAAGTTATAAAGTATATCGCTTGACCAAGTCTGCCAGCAATTTGGTCAATCCGATCTTATCTATAAAAAAGTATCTTGGTAGCTTAACATATTTTGTGCCATCAAACTAAACTATAATAGAATAAATTTGAATAAAATAATTTAAAATTAACTAACCTATTATCAAATATATTCGAAACAATTCTAAATACAAAAACCATAAATTATAATTTTACTCTAAACCATAATCAACTCAAATGAAACAATAATCTAACTACAATAATTTAAAATTAACTAATTTATTATCAAACATATTCGAAATAAGTCTAAATACCAAAACCATAAACTATAATTTTACTTTAAATCATAATAAATTCAAATAAAACAATAATCTAACTAAAATAATTCAAAATTAACTAATTATCAAACACATTGGAAACAAATATAAACACCTAGACTATAAACTATAATTTTACTTTAAACCATAATTAGTTCAAATAAAAAATTAATCTAAATAATATTTTTTTATTAACTAACATCTATTAATCTCGTACCATAATTACATGAGCGTTTGACATTATTTAAACTAATAATAGATATTAATCTAAACTAACTATATAATCTAATTATCAAACTAACTATAACTAACATGAAAAATTGATCTAACTAAATAAATATGTTAAAATAATAAAATAATACAACAATAAATTAAACTCAAAAAGAATAGAAGAACATAATTACCTGAAATTGACGAATTAAAGAGATAAAAAGATTAAAAACAACCAAAATAAAAAATATGACAAGAGAACATGAGAGTAAATAATGAAGAATGAAAAGTAAAATATGAGAAGAGCTCAAATTCTTATATTTAGGCGAACTTATTTGAAGTTTGCCAAAAAAGGTGGTGAATCTTGTGAAAATGACAAGATTCATGTGAGGGGAGCGGCGAATTCGCTCCAAGCGTAAAAAAAAAATTGAATCTTTGAATTTGACATGTTTTTAAATTATTTAAAAATAATTTTTTAATAACAAAATTTAAAATAATTCGGGAGCATTTTTAGTTGTTTATCAATATTTTAATGTTTGAGTTAAAAAAAAAACCAAAAAAACTAGGGGTGCACACAAATCGGATCGGATATGGCCGAAAATTCGATCCGATCCGCACAATTCCCATCGGATTGGATCGGATATGATCTACAATGTGCCAGATCGGATCGGATATTCGCAGATCGGATCGGATATCAGATATATCCACATAATTAAACTTTCTCTTTTTAATCATATTTCTATGTAATAAATTCAATAAAAATATTTTTTTCACACTTTTAAACTTATTTATTCCTAAAATATTTTTAATCAAACTTTTTCTAAATAACAAAAATAAAATAATACTATATATGAATAATAATTACTAACTAAAACAAACAAACAAGTAAATATAATATCAAACGCTTAATTAAGTTCTTTTTGAAAATAAAATTTAAATAATAAATACTTATATTAAAAATAATTTATAATTAAATTTTTTATGTTTATTTTTTAATCTTAAAATTATTTATTTTAAAAGAAGAATAATATTTTATTATAAAAAAATTATTTTTTTAATTTTTTTATAAACCGTTAAATAACTTTTTAAAAAATTATACCAAATATTAATATCATACATTTTTTATAAGTTAAAAATAAAAAAAAGAGTAAAATATCGTTTTTGTCCCCAACATTTGGGGCAAGTCCTAAAGTTGTCTCTAACATTTCAATCATTCTATTTAAGTCCCTAACGTTTTAAAATTGACTCAATGTTATCCTGCCATTATGGATCCGTTAACAGAATTGACGGCGAGACAAAATTAAAACGATTTTGAAACGTTAAGGACTTAAATAGGACGAAAACGTTATGGACAAAAATGATACATAAAAATAAATTTTAATTTAATTTTATCTTTCAATAATATTAATTTTTTACTGTACACAGTATTCAATTATTTTTTAATTACATCTAAACAAATTACACTTAATCACATTACTTTCATTTTAAATAAATTTATTTTTTATAATTTTAAAGAATTTTGATACATTAAAGATAAAAGATATAATTTATATTTTATTGTATATATATTATTATCTTTTTCTGCAAGTTTATATACTAGTTATTTTACAAACATTTCATGATAACTAAAAATCTTTAGGAGTAAAATTATAAAAAAAATAATTTATTTAAAATCAAAGTAATATGATTAAGTGTAATTTACTTGTATGTGATTAAAAAATAATTGAATACTATGTATGGTAAAAATTGATAGTATTGAAGGATGAAATTAAAATTTATTTCTATGTATCATTTTTGTCCGTAACGTTTTCGTTCTATTTAAGTCTCTAATGTTTTAAAATCGTCTCAATTTTGTCCTGCCGTCAATTCTGTTAACGGATCCCTAACGGTAGGATATTGAGTCAATTTTAAAACGTTAAAAATTTAAATGAGACGATTGAAACCGTAGGAACAACCTTAAACTTACCCCAAAGTTAGAGACAAAAATAATACTTTACTCTAAAAGAATTACTTATGAATGCAGGTTGACCCTAAATGGTAAATGCAAAATTCCAATTCTTTCTTCGGGAGTTACTAAAATTTTCGCTTCTCCAGCTCCCAGCCAGTCAGCCACCGTCCTCCTCTTCTCCCCGGCAGTCCGTCGCCTCCAGCCGCTCACTGTTCTTACGCCCTCTAATCTCTCCGCTTTCATCCCTTCACATTGACAGCTTCTTCTTCCAAACAACAGAAGACTCTCAATCTTTTCAAAACCCAACTCCAAGCTCTCTCTCCTTCCCAACACTCTTCATCCCCTTCAGTATGTTCAAACACACACTCTCTCTTTTCTTTTCTTTATTTACTTGCAATTTGTGATATATGCTTTATTAGAGCCTTGTAGCCAAGTGTGACACTTTTGAAACCTATGCTGTTTCATTCAAAGATATTAGAACAATTTGTTTCTTTTTTTTTTATAAGTTTAAATACGAGTTTGAGTTGTTGTTTGAGCATATTATTATCTGCCAGTATGCTTTTCTAGTTGGCTCTAGTTGGTAATACCAGGAAATATTATTCAAAATTTAGGGTTTTTGATTTCGCTACACAAACTGTTTGTTCCTTGAAGTAGTAAAACCTTGCTGGTCCGTGTGCATCATATTAATTCAATATAGTCCACATTTCTTTATACTCTTGACACTCTCACGGTGCATCAAAAGGAAAAACTTATTTATTATACTGTTAGTGTGTTAGTATTCTTTTTGGTGTACCATGGTTGATTTAGTGTTTATTTATTGAATTTATTCTCAGTGTGAAAGAGTCAATCTTGTAAAGTAACTAATTTCCAAACTCACTACTTAAAAGTTTATCTAAACACATAATCTAATTGGTTACTGCACAAAACTCTTTGCACTTTCAGTGTTTCAAAATTAAACACTTATTTATTATACTATTAACTATGATATTATTTCATTTCTTAACACATCCATATAAACACTTGTGGTGTGATTCTTGTATATTATGATTGCAGGCACTTTCCAAGTGGAGACATCAGTCAAAAAATGGCTTCATTGAATAAGAAGGTTAGTCCTAGTAATGTTAATTTACCTAATGATCTTGTACTAAACATTCTGTCAAGATTGCCTGTGAAATCTTTGAAGCGATTTAGTTGCGTGCAAAAATCTTGGGCAAATTTACTTGAGGATCCTCATTTCGTCGACATTTATTATGAGAATTTAACTTCTAAAACCCGTGATTCATGTCTCCTCCTGAATCAACATGTACCAAATACTGTTGAAAGTTATTTGTTTTTACTTTTTGGAGAGAGGTATGAGAACAGAGTCAAATTTGATTGGCCATCTCCATTTCATGAGGATAACGAAAGCGTTATAGTTGTTGGCTCTTGTGTTAATGGTACAATTTGTCTCCAGCAAGTCTCTATGATAGACACAACGACCAGCATCAAAGTATTGTTATGGACCCCGAAAACTAAGGAATTTAAGGTTGTTCCTCCTTCTCTTACTGCTGAGCCTGAACTACAGTTTCAGATAACAATCACTGGTTTTGGTTATGATCATGTGACAGATGACTATAAGCTAATTCAAAATGTGCTTGTTCATGCATTAAATAATGATTATGCAGAAGTAAATCCACCTCTTCCTGGTCAATTTTGGCAAATTTATAGTGTAAAAAGTAATTGTTGGAGGAACCTTGATCTTGAAATGACATGTGATGTGTTTCCACAACCAGTCGGTCTAGCTGTGTACTTGAATGGAGTATGCCATTGGTTGGCCTGTGAAGATCATAATCAAGAGCCATATGACACAGATGTGTTACTTGTGTCATTTGACATGAGCAGTGAGATGTTTGTTACTACACCGATCAGTCGATATAACCATCATGATTTTTGTGATAGATATTTGGTGGTGCTCAAAGAATCTGTTGCTGTAATTTCAATGTTTGAAAATAATAATTGCTTCGACGTATCAATTTTGGGTGAAGCTGGTGTTGAGGAATCATGGGTCAAACTTTTCACCGTTGGCCTGCCAACCTGTGTTGATCATCCTATTGGTGCTGGGAAGAATGGTGACATATTCTTCAGAAAATATGATGGTGAGTTGGTTTGGTATGATTTTAGTAGCAAGACGATTAAGGAAATTGCTATCAAGGGAGAGTTTTGTTACAGTCAAACTGTAATGTTGTGATCTTATTATCTTAAGACTATTTTGGGAG
The DNA here is from genome assembly GCF_000817695.3 of Arachis duranensis. NCBI lineage: Eukaryota > Viridiplantae > Streptophyta > Magnoliopsida > Fabales > Fabaceae > Arachis > Arachis duranensis. The sequence goes on along the minus strand of NC_029772.3, from coordinate 103,457,252 downwards.
ACTTATGACTATTGTTATTATGATCTGTCTATAAAACTAAAGATCTGTTTAGTCCTTTGTTCTTACATTCACTCTTGCCACATACCCTAACCCTATTGTGTTTTTCCAGGTAACAAAATATGAGAGGTATACGAACAAGGGTATTTTTGTAAGATGCTTATTGTTAAGCATAGAATGTATGAAGTAAATGAATACATTGATTCAATCTCAAATTTGTTTATATGGCCCAGAAGAAAATACAAGTTTCGAGTCCTATAAATAATTGTGAAAAGATCAAAGTGATTAATTTTTCAATAACATTCTAGACACATACTTGTCTTCTTAGATAAACCTGAATTTTGACTGTAATTACAACGAGAGAAACTGATGGTTATAAACTGAAGTAACCAACTTTTATAACTTATATTTATTAGAAGTGGGGAATTTTTTATATGTCAACCTCCAAATTAAACTTAGCTGTAGCTAAAATAATCTCAAAACTCGACTCATTAACGTGCAATGCAGGAAAGCGTTGTAAGACTAAGGGTATGTTTGGTTGGAAAATAAAAATGAGAGTACAATTAATTAGGTAATATTTACATTTACTTTGACAGTGTGACTAAACATCTTCGCCATAACACTCATTGGAGGAAGAACAAACACAATTACACAAGGACCATTGTTCAGGACTTTTGTTTCTTATTTCGGAGTATACTATATGTATAAAAAAAATGTAGACAATATAATCTAAAAAAAAGTAAAACGATTAAAAAAAAATTCAAAAGATTTTAAAAGCTGATAAAAGTGACCAATTCTCAATTTATCATAAATGTAGGGTTGCATACTTGCATTTGCTTTGCTATTTTAACAATTTTTTGGATAATTTTATCGACAATATTCTTTTAAGGAGTAGCGGAGTAGATATTGTCTTTTTTCTATTATATATTATTCACAGGCCATCCTAAACTTTGGTGAGTCATTTTCCATGGCCAAAAAAAAAATTTTTGAAGGATAGTTTGAAAAAATTACATAAGGGAAAAATAGAAAATGACAATATTAATTTTTTTTATTGTTTTTATTTTATGGGTAATTTTTATTAATCATACTAGGTGTACATAAAAAATCAGTTATCTATATAGAATACAAGTTAAAATAAAAAATATACATTGAAAATGAGTTAGATAATACATATATTTTTATATAAATATATGTGACTAATTTTTTGTGTACATATAATATTTTTATATTTTATTTGGACCTAAATCTCTTGGTATATTTATTTTTTTTCTAGTTTTTCCTTTTTGTTTATTGGTCAAAATTTTTGTTGACTAATTTGTTCATGAAGAAAAAGTTAGTTTTTTAGTTTAAAAAGTAAAAACTATTTATTTATTTTTAAAATTTTATATTAATATGTTGGTTTAATTAGTATATACATTTTTTATAATTTTACTAAAATTTTTAATTAAATTCTTAAAATATAAGTTTTCAATGAAATCTAATTTTAATTAGGTCTAGTGTACTAGGACCTATCACATAATGGCGCGGAGGCCGGAGGCGCCAGAAGTAACCGCGCGCTTCGTTTGGGGTTTGGCTTCTCTTTCAATTTTCACTCTTCTTTTGGTGAATAATAAAAATAACAATAAAGCCGCGAAACCCTTAAATTTTCAAACACAAGTTCCCGCCACAACCCCACACTCTACAAAGCACAAAACCCTCCCTTTCTTCTTCTTCCAATTCCAACGCGCTCTCTCTTTCTCTATCTTCCTAAACACGCTCTTTCAGCAATTACAGTTTCCAGTTCTAAAATTCCAATGGCGAAATCCGTGAGCCCCGACGCCATTTCCACTCTGCTTGCAAATCCAACACCGGATTCCTCCTCTGATCTTCCCGAAATCGTTGTGCAAGTCCTCGATCTCAAGCAAAGTGGCAACAGATACATGTAACTAGCTACCTATCTATCTATCTATCTACATTTCTGTCTAAGTAACTGGATCCCTTCTTGTTTTTGGTTCTCAGATCTATAATTTAGCTTCTATTGTTTTGATTTTTTTATTTCTTCTTTTCAGGTTTAGTGCTAGTGATGGAAAATTGAAGCTGAGGGCGATTTTGCCCTCGAGTCAGTACTCTGATGTGCTCTCTGGCAAGATTCAGAACCTCGGCCTTATTCGAATCCTTGATTACACTCTCAATGATATCCCCAACAAATCTGAAAAGTAAATCCCTAATTATATGCCGCTTGTTCAATGCGTTGCTTAACTCCTTTTTGAAGTGAAGTTGTAATCCTTTTGTTATTTGGGTGTTGCAGGTATCTTATTGTTACCAAATGCGAACCTGTGTCTCCTGCTCTTGAATCAGAGATAAGGAGCGAGGTGAAAAATGAAGGTGGTGGCATAGTTCTGAAGCCAAAGCAAGACAGTGCGGTCAAGATTGAAGGTGGGATTGTGTTGAAGCCGAAGCAGGAAGTGGTGTCAAAATCTGCTGCTCAGATTGTGCATGAACAGCAAAGAAAGTGAGTGTACTCCTCCTCATGGTTGTTTTTTGTGGGGTTTTTAGCATTTTTTAATTTGTGAGTTTTATGAATTTTGTTTTTAGTGTTGCACCTGCTGCGAGAATGGCCATGACACGTAGGGTGCGTCCTCTTGTTTCATTGAACCCTTATCAGGGTAATTGGACTATTAAGGTTAGTGTTACGAGCAAAGGGAACATGCGCACCTATAAGAATGCTCGAGGAGAAGGTTGTGTCTTTAATGTGGAGTTGACAGATGAAGATGTAAGTAAAGTGAAGACATTAGTATATTTGAACAAAATTTTGATTGTATGATTTGGATTTTTGTGTTGTATTGTAACTCTAATGGATGGAGATTTAACTCTGTTGTTATTTTGTTAACTTCTTTCAGGGCACACAGATTCAAGCAACCATGTTTAATGATGCTGCAAGGAAGTTCTATGACAAGTTTGTTTTGGGAAAGGTTTACTACATATCAAAGGGTACTTTGAAAGTTGCTAACAAGCAGTTCAAAACTGTACAAAATGACTATGAAATGACACTGAATGAGAATTCTGAGGTAGAGGAAGCTGCCAATGAAGCAAGTTTTGTTCCCGAAACAAAATTCAGCTTTGTACCAATTGATCAGTTGGGTCCTTACGTCAACAAATCTGAACTTGTTGGTGAGTATTGTCTGTAAGATAAGCATATTATATTGCATTTTTGTTCCGGCTAATTGTTTACTGTGATGTTTGTTCTCTGTATCAGATGTTGTTGGAGTTGTTCAGAATGTATCTCCAACTATGAGCATAAGAAGGAAGAGCAACAATGAAAGTATTCCAAAGCGTGACATTACTATTGCTGATGAAACGTGAGTATTTTCTATAGTTCATTTACAGTGTGTGTGTGTGTGTTTGTGTGTGTGTTTGTGTCTTTGTGTCTTTGTGTCTTTGTGTGTAGCTTTTTTTATTTCATTTAAAAAAACAAAAACCAATTCAGTGAAATTTTAAATATCTATACTTGAAATTGCAGGAAGAAGACAGTAGTGGTGTCTCTGTGGAATGATCTTGCAACTAACATAGGTCAAGAGTTGCTAGACATGGCTGATAAATCTCCAGTAGTTGCAATTAAGTCTCTTCGGGTTGGGGATTTCCAAGGTATGCATAGTCATAAACTCCTCAGCTGTGATGGTAATTTTTTGCATGTCATAGTGAAAAAGGATTGTCAATTATCATTCTTGAATCTCTTCTGTTTCAGGTGTTTCTTTGTCAGCTATAAGCAAAAGTGTAATTAAGATTGATCCGGAGATACCTGAAGCAAAGAAACTTAGATGCTGGTATGCTGCTGCCTTGAATGCTTATTGCCCCTCTGTTTTGACATCCGTGTTATTCTTGTGCTTACATGTTAATGTGACCAACAGGTATGACTCTGAAGGCAAAGATGCTACAATGGCTTCTGTTGGCTCTGGCTCGAGTCCTTCATCCATGAATGGAAGTAGATCTGTGTACTCTGATCGTGTTTCACTTTCTTACATAACTTCGAACCTGTCATTGGGAGAAGACAAGGTGCATGACCTAGAAATATTACAATCTGTTGTTTGAGTTCTAACTTTCAATAATGTTATAAAAATAGTTCCAATATGTTGATGTTTTAATCTAAAATGTATTGAAGTTTTGCAAATTTGAATGGATTGTCTAATTTATTGTTGTGGAACAGCCTGCATTTTTCAGCCTTAGAGGATACATAAGCTTCATAAAGCCAGACCAAGCAATGTGGTACCGTGCTTGCAAAACTTGCAACAAGAAAGTCACTGAGAGCATTGGTGCTGGGTATTGGTGTGAAGGTTGCCAGAAAAATGATGAACAATGCAGTTTAAGGTAATTCAACTATTGAATTCTTAGTCTGGAACGTTTCTATGTTATACAATGTAGTTGAAATTCAGATTGTCCTCTTTCAGATACATTATGGTTGTAAAAGTTGCTGATGAAAGTGGGGAGGCTTATGTCTCAGTCTTCAATGAAGAAGCTGAGAAGATTGTTGGGTGCTCTGCTGATGAACTAGACATCTTAAAATCTCAGGTAACATAGTGTGCGTGTGTGGTTGTCTTTGTAGAATTGATATTGGATAGAATTTATTCAATCTTTAATTTCCTTTTGTTTGTTTCAGGAGGGAGAAGATAACCCTTTTCAACTGAAACTGAAACAAGCTACTTGGGTTCCTCATCTGTTCCGGGTTAGCGTTTCTCAAAACGAGTATAACAATGAGAAGAGGCAAAGGATCACAGCCAGGACCGTTGTCCCTGTTGACTTTGCTGCTGAGTCAAGACTTCTCTTGGAAGATATATCTAAGATGAGAGCTTCACAATAAGATTGATATTTATAAATATTTTGATTCACAGCACTTAGCTCTTTTGGTTTACGGCTGCTGATTACTGTTTAATTAAACACTCAGCTTGTAAATTATCAATCCCTTAGGTTGTTTAGATTACATATTTTGCTGACTTGAAATATGCTCCTTTAGATTTTCTTGACTCTATGAAATTCTTCCTATGTGGGAGTTTATATTTAACAGATGATGCTGTCATCTTTATTGGCTTTCCATAGTTGTATTATTTTAGTTAACTTATAGCATTGATTTGTTGAAAATTTAAAATTAATCCTGGGCAAGAGTAATATGAATCACTGCTTTTGACCAATTCATTTTGCAAGACTAGGTTGGGTTTGCTCATGGAAACTATAATAATAGCCAAGAAGCAGATGTGAAAAAAAATAATTTAAAACATTTACCAAAGGAACAAATATGGTGCCAAACGCTAAATTAGGAGAACATAATTTAGCATTTGGTTTAGAGCTAACTAAACTATTTACAAAAGTAACTTATTTTTACTGAGGGCATTTAAAATTTCAAATTGATTAAGTACTGGCAATGTCCCAATGAGATTTGCTCTAGCTTGGTTTGTGTAATTTTTTTAGTTAAAACCAGCCTCGGGCAAAATCTCTGGTGAACAATGAACATGTAGCAGAGGCATATTTGCATGTAAATAAGCAAATTCAGACACTAGTACAGCAATTTCAATTTCCACAATTCTTAGTTATTATAAGGAGAGACCAAAAGAGCAATTTTATGCAATATATTGGATTCAGTCTTTGTATCACTGGAGGTCCATTCCTGAAAATTGTGAAGACTTCCTGTGAAATCTGTGAAGAGGCCATCAACTCCTATTTTGTTGATCCAATAATCATACTCTTTATAAGGATCTTGACTAAAGTTGAAGTGCAAAAACTGGTTCTCATTTCGGTAAGTATATGGATGCACCTGCATTGTATTATTGTAATCAGCATTTCATATTAATATTATCATTTACTTAGCTCTAAAGTCAATCCTGGAAACGAAATACAATGGCAAAGTACCCTTGAACAAAACTTATGAAATCTCATGAAAGAAAACAAGGTTTAAGATAGGAGGTGCACCTGAAGGTTATGAGCATGTGCCCTGGCAACAAGATCACTAGGCTCTTCCAAATAATTCTTTGCCACAGGTACTATTGTGTCCTTCCAAGGTCCAATTCCAACAACGTAATTCTTTATGTAGTTTAGGTATTTATCGGATGTGATTTCCCAATATGACTGCATATCAGCATTGTAGTAACATTTTGTTAGGCATTGGAACAGGAAACTGACAGATGCATTATGCATCTAGATACATTTTATTATCCTTCCCAGTTTTGTTCATGGAGGATTAGACATTTAGTCATGACTTGTGAGAAATATAAACAAACTACTCAACAGGCTAAGCTGAAGGTTGAAGCTAGGAGAAAAAGCTTACTTTCTCCATTTTCAGTGTTACAACCTTTTTTTATTTCTTTTAAATAATGGAGGATTTTGTTCAACAGGGAAAAAAATGATCAGGCCATGCTTGGTTTGTGAAAATGTTTTCTGTTTGTTTTCATTTTCATTTTCATTTCCACTTCAATTTAACTAAAGTGTGAATGCATAAAATGGAAATAGAAAAGAAAATTCAACTTTTTTTCACTTTTTTCCTTCACAATTTTGGAACATAAAAAATTGAAAATGAAAAGACAAACAAGATAGGCCCTCACTATTCTTAGTATTCGACATATGGGCATAAAGTTACTACTAGATTTCTCTTTGTACTAACTTTAACAAGGCTGAAAGCTGCACTACAGGTATTATAATAAAAAAATCCGTATCAAGCATAATAAATTCCATTGAAAAAGAAATCCATTTTGTTCCAAAACTTGCAAACTGCACAAAAGAAGTTGAATGATTTTAATGCAGGCTAAATCAGGAGAATGCATTACGCACCTGATTAGTGTCTTGCGTCGAAACAGTAACATCATCAATTAAGAAAACCTTGGGCAAATCCGTTTGATTTGATATATACACAAGTGATGTTGGAGCAAATGACTGAATAAATACAGGTTGTTTTAGCCAGTCTTTTGACAAGTATGAACCCTTGTATCCATATTTCTGAAGTGTCTTGACAAATATGTCTTCAAATCTTTTGCCATTTGGCCATTTCACCTGTTGATTGTATCAACTTAATGAACAGAGAGCAGACACAAACTATAGAAGAAATTAGCCTAAATTGCTGATTAAGAATTAAATTGTCAAGCATGAAACTGTAATATTTTGGATATACCATATTATAACCGATGATTAAAATACTGTTGATATAAGTAGCATATTTTGAAACTTCCAACAATAATCCCATTTCCTATAATAGTTATTATCATTAGTTTAGGATATTGACATTTGTTAGATTCCAGGTATAAAAACTCACATGCTGATTGATAAAAACTGGATTCTTTATCTCTGGATATATTCCAACAACTCTATCTGCATCCAATGCAATGGAAATGAACTCTTCGAAAGTGATGATTCCAAATTTTCCTGAAAAAGAATTTTGAGTATCTATAAGGTTAAACACTAACACTTAACTTCTTTTTGAAAAACAAGATGATAAAGTAATAATATTTCATGTAACAATAAAAAAAGACAAAACAAGAGATCAGCATGCTGCACCAATGAAAGGCTAAAGGCGAAAAAAATAATAAGAGAAGTTCCATTATGGTGGTGGTTCGGGGTTATAGTTATGGAGGAGAAAGGTATATGAAACAAATATTGAAAGATAATATTGATCAAAAACTTTCTCATAATGGTTTTGAAACTATGACATAGTGAACCCTGACAACAGAACTGTTGACAATCAATGCATAAACAAATCAAACAAACAAAGGGGGAACAACAATAACAATGAGAGGCCGCTGGTAATAAGAAGGTACAAACCATTATACTGTTTATCCCTGAAGCTATACCTCTGATTCACCCTTAATAACTTTAATTCCTCAATTGTGAAATCAACTGCAAACATAGAAATGAGTATAATCAGTTTAGCGAATAGAAACTTGAAAGCATAAGCAAACTTTCATAGATATACATTATCAAACACACTAAAGTTTGCAAAGTTTATTCCCAATCATTTATGAAAGAAGCAAAAATTACAGCTGCCAGATAAGCCTAAAAGAGATTTTTATGCATGAAATTTGCAAGGAACTTCAACTTGAATAGCAACTAACTATACCAGTAAAAAATCCAGTGCGGTTGACCCCTTCGACTTCGTATGTCCTTTTACGATTTTCAAACTTTTTGTACTTCGCAATGTCAGTGGTATTATCAAGGGTAACATCGTGGAAACATATAAGAACACCATCTTTGGAAGATAAGATATCAGTTTCAATGAAGTCTGCACCATCTTCAATAGCTTTCTGCAAGAGAGATTCATTTTTGGACAAGTATAAGACAAATAGGAAAATATGCTTATTTTTTTATCTGCATTGTACCTAATATTGGTTTCTGGATAATCAATTATGCATTGAACTTATAATTGTTGAAGCTTTGAAAAATTAGGACTGGAATGTTAACTAAGGAAAGCATTGAGCTAATCAGTGCATATAATCAACAAATATAAATAGATGCACTGGATCGAATACCAGGGGTATTTCAGATAAATTTCTGATACAATTTTCTTTGCATATAATTTTATTTAATTTGGAAATCAGATATAAAAGTAACAAGGAAGGAATGCAGTTTTGCCAAGAATTTTGCACTTATTCACCAAGTATGCAGGACGAGTTTCTTCAGGAATCACTCCATTTGCGCCTCGGTGCGCAATGTTGTATGGCCGGAAAGTTTGTAGAGGCTGCCGAATTCTGTAATCATCTTGACTAGGAAGTGGATAAATAGGCCTTGCAGTGCATCCAATAACAAACAATAGAAATACCGCAAGAGAAAAGCCTGTTAAGTTTAGAAATATAACACCAAGTTAAGAGATATTTAACCAGAAATAAACTATAGGGAAAATAAGTATGATTTATGAGCACATGAACATGGAAATTATACACTCAATTTTCATGAGAAAGTGAAACCTGATAAGATAGATCCCTAATAATTCCAGAATCATTCCCTAAACCAAGAACAAAAGTTGTATCTATCATAACAGAATAACCAAATATTCAATCATTGAGTCAACACTCAAAATTCCCAGAGTTGAAGAAAGTTGGTAGGTCCAATGATCCATTCATAAACTAAATGGCCAGGGATCATTGCTCAATTAAAAAAAATAAAAATTAAAAAAATCAAATACCCAATAAACTTTGCGGAGTAAAGGCCTTCTGCCGCAATAGGAAAAGAGCTCTACGAAGAGGAATCATCAGATCAACATAAACAAAAGCCGTAATATGAAGAAACCATTGTCAAAATAATCCAATTCCAACAGTGAAAAAGGTAGAATCAATCAGAAAAATATGCTCACAGTATAAGCTACCAAAAGCTATTTAAGAAGGACAATAACAAAAGGAAAAAAAAAAAAAGAACAAATGGGGAAGAAAAACACATTGAACAAACAGAATGAGAATTTAGGAGCAACAAAGTTTTCCAAAAGTTTGAAACTTGCAGCTGTTCGTTGTTGGGTTTTGCTTACTGGTTGGGTTAGCCATGGAAATGGCCCTTGAAGTCAAGTCCACTCTTTGTTTTATGAGTCTTGTTCCTTCGCTGAATTAACATATATACATATGAACCAATAACTGGTCAGAACTTTTCTCAACCACATGGCAGAGTCATTCAAATGAGAGCGTGAATATTGGACTCATCCACGAATATTCCACGCACAAATTAATAATAGTTTCGTAAATCTCAAAACATTTTTCTTAAAAAAGGGTAAAACTGTAATGTGAAAAAAAATTATGAACTGTAAGTAGTATTCCAAATTTGAATTTTCCTTCTTGTTCTGATTTCTGAAACAACGAGGATGATGAAATAGTTATTCTTTATTTTTTTGGTTGAATTGAAGGAAATTGAATAGTTGGTTGTTACAACGGTCTTATCTTGTATAAAAATTAAAAATCTGTGGTCTAAAAAGTTTATATAGCTATTGAAAATATTTCATTATTTATTCAACTTTTGAGATAGATGTAAATATTGTTCAGACTTCAGATGACAAGGTTGTTATTATTCGTTATAAAGGACAAATCGGGTATGTTTAAGTTATTATTATTGGTTGAATTTCACTAGGAAGTTAACGAAGTAACGGAATATTTATTTGGTCTAGTATGAGTAAAAAAATGAATATCCAGAGTAAAATATTATTAATTTTTTAAATATAATACATCTATATTATCTAAAATAACCATTCGAGTACCAAAAATAATAAACATATGATATCCCACTCTCTATATCCCATTATACGCAATGTAGAGATATTCATTGACTCCTTATATTTTCGCCACTGCACTTTCCTGCCTCATTGCTATGGTAATGTGCATGCCGTTGATTCTTATAATAAAAAATTCTGATGGTGCAGATTGGGTATTAAAATCATAATGTAGACTCATAAATGCGAAGGTGCATCGTGAGGATGAAACTGGTAGTATCGTGAACCGTGGGAGAATTTGTGACAATGACATTGTGGTTGTGGGTTTTTTTTAAAAAAATTATAGGTAAATAATGAGAATACTAAATAATAGGAATAACGGAATATTTTAATTTACTAGGTGTGCGAATAATTATTCTAATATTAGAGTTTAGAAGATAATTTAAGAGTTGAATATTTTTATATTTTATTAAATTAATTTTAGAGTCTATTATTCACATTATTTATAAAAATTATTGTTTATCTGACAAAAATATTTTTTTGTTAAATAAATTAAACAACCTCAATTCTAAGTATCTAAATATATATCCTGACTACACATTCAACACACAATATTAAAATGTTCCTTGTGAATACTTAGTGTAGCCGAATAATATTAGCCTCGGTGCAGCTGGTAGTTGAAGCCATCTGAAGAGTGGGCCATAGGTTTTGTTTATGGTATTTGGGCTGATGGGTTCTAAACACTTCTGTTTGAAAAAGTATCCCTTTCCTGACCAAAAAAAAGGAGTGTCCCTTTTTGAGGCCTATATAGAATAATGGACTGCACTCAATTTATACGATTTAGTGATAGGCAGGTTGCCATTTGTGTGTTAAATTATCTTTTAAATTTTGGGTCAAAAATATTGTATCTCTGAAATGGAATAATAATAATAATAATAATAATAATAATAATAATAATAATAATAATAATAGTAGTAGTAGTAGTAGTAGTAGAATGTTTTATAATAGGAAATATTAATTTCAAGACTTTAATTTACTCATTTCATGAGTAACATTTCAATTCGTTTTTTAATAAATTTTTTGTTCCAAAAAAGGAGTTTGACAAATTGGTTTTTAATGTTTTTAGAATAATAAATAAATTTGTACATTTTTATTTTAATAAGAAATTATTTATTTACTAATTATGTTTAAGAAGTATAATGTACTCTTATAAATATTATTTGTTAAGTCTTCATACAACTTTATTTTACAAGCACATTATGTAAAAATAAGCAAAAAAATAGTATTATGTATTATAAGAGTAAAATTTTAAAACTTTAAATTAACAATGGTAGAGTGGAACATGAGTGATTTATTTTGCTGTGTAATAACTAATTAAAATTTTAATTTAGTATGATCAGCGACATGTTATTTATTTTTAAGCTTTTATATTCATCATTACCTTTGATTTATTTGATTTATGGTGAGAGTTAATAAATTTTATTAGTCATTTATGCAATATTTGTAAAATATATTGTCACAAATTATTGATCTTTTTATTATTTAACATGGAACAGATTAATCAAGATACAAGATGTAAGATATAAGTATTTAAAAAACATATATGAAAAATTTATGAATTATGTAACACAGGTAAAATTATAAGAGGACGAAATATAAAAGATGATAGTATGTTTTGGTTGTTATTGATATGTATTATTTATGTAAAAATAGAAATGTTGATTTTCATTAAGAGATTAAAGTAGCCAGTAAAAAAAATTTTTCATTCATAAGTAGAAGGATAACACGATTGAAATGAAGAAACAAACATGATAAAAGAAGTTTTATGACTAAGATGAGTGTTAGGTGAAGACACGTATTAGTTAGTGGGATCATAGAAAGTCTCAAGATATTCGCACTTTTCTTCCAATTAAGCAACCCTGGCAATACAAGCGTTGCCAGCCTCTTGCAGAATTTTTGTGAGGTAGTTGTAGTCCCTAATTTTTTGATGTGTCATGTGAACGATGGTATCAAGGATGCCAAAGGCTGCAATTTCTCTTGCATCCCGCTTGATTAAGGAGCATATTCCCTTTACATGGAGATGAATTCTGAATAGATGGCCTGGGAGTACAATTTGAAAGTCGTAGAAGATTCCGTCATTCCAGGTTAAGATTTTATTCCGGTAGAAAATAGACATCGGAATTGCCGCGTCATAACAAACTTTGGGGAGCCAATCCTCCATGCTATTGTTGATGAAAAACGCCGAAGTTGCAGCCTGATTTTTTGGAACCGTGTTAAAGCCTAAAAGATGTGCTCACTGTTGTTAAGGGTTGACTATATGTACAATAATAAAATGATGATGAAGACGGCGAGTTCAAAATGAACTGCATTTAGTAAGTCGAAATACGAAGAAATGATTTATTGTGCTATTCTAGTGTAAGTTGCCATAAAGGTAGGAGCATTGTGAAAATTTAGACTTAGAAACCTGAATGTGTTGCATGTGAGAGGAAGATAAGGACTTAGACATATAGTGATATGAATAGTTAGAAAGGTAGCAGCATAACCTAAAGAACCACGCAAGAAAGCAGAGCATGCAGAGACTACTCACACCACATCAGGATATTAAGACATGGTGGCCGTGTGGGGTTTCCTTTGTCCTCGGTCGTGGTGGCGGCGATGAAGAGGGCGAGTTCAAAATGAACTACATTTAGTAAGTCAAGATATGTAAGAAATGATTTCTTGTGCCATTCTAGTGTAAGTTGCCCTAAAAGTAGGAGCATTATGAAAATTTACACTTAAAAACCTGAACGTGTTGCATGTGAGAGGAGGATAAGGACTTAGACATATAGTGATATGAAGAGTTAGGAAGGTAGCAGCGCAACCTAAGGAATCATAGGAAAGCAGAGTATGCAGAGACTACTTACAACAGGATATTGGGGCACGGCGGCCGTGTGGGGTTTTCCTTGTTCTCGGTTGTGGTGGCGGCAACATCTCCTTTGAGACAGTTGTTACTATTCAACAATCTCTTCGTTTTCTGCTATGAAAGTACTAATTCTTGTTTGGAAGGCGTTTTCAACTAGAAGTATAGAACGATACCTTAAGCTTAACCCATACCATCTTCTCATTTTTTCGCAATCTTGCAACCTTGTCGTCTGTTTGTCTTTCTTACTTTCTTTGCTTTTTTTCAAAGAAAATAACATAAAATAGCTATCTATTTGTCTTTAGCGGGCTAATTCGTCCCACTCCTTTGTGGATAGGTAGCTTGTTCTAAAACTGATAGTATATGGTGGCTTTTATTTTTATGTATTTTTGTTTTAACTAATTAACTTTGGTGAAAGAATTTGAATATTAAATTAAGTTAATATTAATAGAATATTTAATTTTTTACTAGAATACAAAATTTTGTAATATGTTGATTAATTTATTACAGATTTAATGATAAAAAAATCAATAGTTTTGTGATAATATTATTTGCTGTAAATGATGTATAAATCAATAATAAAACTAATTAGTCCTTATCTAAAAGTTAAATTACTACTAATTTCATCATAAATTAAGTGAACCATAGACAATTTGTCAACATTAAAAATTAAAAATAAGATGTAATCACTCAATTATTGGTCATATTAAATCAATTTTTTAAATAATTATTAAACAATAAAATAAAACACTCATATTCCACTCCACTATTATTAATTTAAAATGTTAAAAATCTTGATTTCTATAAGACATAATACTTTTTTCCCCCTTAATTTTGCAATATGTGTTAGCAAAATAGGTTGTCTACAAAATTAACAAATAATATGCATAAAAATAAATTTTTTTAACACCATTATAAACTAATGAATTTTTATATAAATAAAAAGCCTAAATTTATCTAATATTATAAAAAATAAAAACCAATTTGTCAATTTTTTTTGTTAGAAACTACTTTTTCCAGAACAAAAATTTATTAAACACCAATAATTGAAATATTACTCATAAATAAATAAAAAATTCAAAATCTTTCCTAATATAAGAAATTAAGAAAACTTAATAATATAAAAATATTGAATATTATATATATATTCTTTTAATATTGTATTAGTATTAAAATTAGAAAGCATAGAAAAAAAGAACATCTAAGAAAAGTTAACGCTGTTTGTTCTTTTAACCCTCCAAAATTTATATTTTTATTTTCAATACTATACCATAACATTTTATTATCCACTTGTCAATTTTCAAGTTCATCACGTTTTTCTCGACAAATTTCAGCAATGAAATTTTAGATATGTTAAAGAGCACCTTATTTAAATGTGTGGATGATATATGACACATTGTCTTCCTGAAAAAGTTGATCGTAATAGCAACTTCAATGGTAGTAAAGGGAGACTTTATTTTGACACATCGAGAGAAAAAGATCATTAGAGTAAAAAGTGGAGAGAGTCTCTTCATTAGGACTAGGACTGAGACCAAGAATCTCTTTAAAGAAAAACTTTCAATAACCAATAATTTTTTATCATGAGACAAGTTACAAAAAAAATTTAAAAAAATATATTTATTACGTTACATATATTTTTATATTAAGTAATTTTGTAATTTTACATAT
>NC_029772.3:103441411-103442537 GCF_000817695.3 Arachis duranensis | reverse complement strand
ATTTATTTATATAAAAAAATATATTTAATTTATACACATTACAAAATAATTTTTGGTTGAATTATTTATTTTTATTTATAAAATTTAAAATGCTAACTACATTACAAAATTAGATATTGTAATACTAGCGGTTAAATAGTTGTTGTATTATTATTATATATGAAATTATTAATTATTTTTTTGAATCTTAATATTTTTAATAATGAATTATTTTTGGATTTATAAATTTTAATAATATTATTGTAAATAAAATAGTAGCTACATTAATTTTAATTATTTTAATTAATTAATTAAGTGAGATCACAACAAAGATTAAAATTAGTTCCTCCTAATGGAGAAGAGAGATACTTTGAATTTCTATTTACTGTTTATGACGCAAAAACTGATATGGAGTTACTTTTTATGACAGGTAGACCATAAATAGAAATTGAGATGAGTTCTCTACTGGAGATGGTCTAAGAACAACTCTAATGGATAAGATCTTGAGGCCCTATTTCTGTCAAAAGCAGAAAGACACCGTTGAAGAGGAGAAGGAATGAGTTCCCGCACGGGTCTCAAGGTAAGAGAGTCCCTCTAAATAAGGACTCAAATTAACCAATAATAACTTGTCACTTGGCAAGTTATTATAAAAAAAATATAAAATTTGAAATAATTAAATAATTATATTAAATAATTAAATAATAATTAAGTTAATAATAATTATAATAAATAATTATATCAAAAATTTTTATTTTTAAAATTTAAAATTCTAATGATATTATTAAAATTAGCAATTGTAAATACAAAATTATAAATTAGTATAATTTCGAATTATATATTATGTATTATTGTTATATATGAATTTATTTAATATTAATATCTTTTAATAGTGAGTTATTTTTAAATTTATAAATTTAAATAATATTATTAAAAAAATCAATTATATTAATTTTAAATATTTTAATTAATTAATTAAGTGAGATTATAATAAAGACTAAAATTAATTCTTTCTAATACAGAAGAGAAAGAGTTGAATGTGACTACAAAAAAAGGGTTTTGTTTGTGAAAAAAGTAAAATAGGTGATAAAATAGAATAGTTTGGTGAAATTAAATTAGAATTGAAATAAATAAAATTGGAGGTGCTTAT
>NC_029772.3:103440806-103441306 GCF_000817695.3 Arachis duranensis | reverse complement strand
GCTGTAAACAGTAAAGTAAAATTTTAAAAATTGACTTAATAATTGAAAATTTATTTTGGAGCAAAGTGATTAAAATTTTAATTTTAGCTTGTTCGAATATAGCAGTTAAGCAAAAAAAATTTTAATAGCGTAAAATTGTTAACAAATAGTAGATTGAATATACATTTTTAAGATTGTAATTTTTAATGAACTTTACATAATGTTTAAATATTTTATTCTATTTAATATCTAATAAATTTAGATTCTGATTTTTTTTATTTTTTCGATATGATTGAATTGAAATGGTCCCATTACATTACATGATTGAAAATTTTGATTTGTGTTATATTAATTCTGTTTTCTACTATAATACCGAATGTTAAACATTTTTTTATTTAGTTTATACTTTAACTACAATATTTTATTTCATTTAATAACTAATAAATTAAAAGAGATATGAATAGACTGAAATAGTGGGAATAAATAGTTATTTATAGTTTTTTTTTTTTTTTTTGCAGAAT
>NC_029772.3:103362520-103440754 GCF_000817695.3 Arachis duranensis | reverse complement strand
TCATATGTAAAAAACAAAACCCATTAATTCGTCATTTACAACCTAGATTATACAATCTGTTATAAGTAAAACAGTTTTTTTTTTTGTTTCAAATATTTATATGTAAGTTCTAATTTTTAAGTGAAAATATGTGCATTTATGTCTTACATTTTATTTTTGTGTTCATTTTCGAAATCAGAATTCAAGTTTCATTTTGCAATTATATTCATTTATGAAATACTCGACTAAAGTTATATTTAAGTCGGTTTTTTTTATCCTCGATACGCTTTTTATTTTCAAATTCAAAATTTAGTATTTTTTTTCCAAATTCATGTTTGTATTGTACTTTAATTCTGTTAAGTAATAAATAGTAGTATTAGTTTTAATATTCAACTTTTAGGATAATAAAAACGTATTTTTTTTTATATATTACATGATTCAAAAACTACTTACTCCAGAGAAAGTTAAGTTTTTTTAGCTATATGGGTATATATTAGTATATATAAATTCCATATGTTTGAAAATATTATTCTTTTTTTCTATAAATTACCTTAAGATTACCATTTTAATTTTAAAATAACTAAAATATTAGGTAGTAAATAGAATTGAGCTTAATATTTTATTAAATTTGATTACATATATAAAATTGTTATATTAAATTTATTTTTCATAGATTTACTTTAAAACATGCATATAAGTAAATTTGTTTTAGAATATTGGTGTAATTTTCATCCTGAAATGATTTATTTGGGTGAATTATTGTTGTCATTATCTAATTTATAAATAAATTTTATATCTGGTCTAAGTTAAATAAAATTGGGAAAAAAGTTTATATCTATTTTAAATTAAATAACACTGGAAAAAAAAATATAAATTACAAAACCTGTAATAATTTTGGTATCTTCCTAATTTAATTTAAATTTATTTATTTTATGCATTAGAAATTAAACAAGGTATAAAATTATAAATTTCTATTTGTTAATTATTTAATTAAGCCAAGGTTTTTATTTTTCAAATATAGCAAGGCCAATCAACAAAAACTGAAGCATGAAATTACGCAAACTAAGGCATTTTATGGGCTATTTCTGAAACTTTTTGTTTTCCAATATTTTAGTCACGTTCTATATTTTTTCTTTATGAGATCGTCACTTATGTTTTTATAATTACACAAAACTTTAAGCGTTATACCATCACTTTTTAAAAAATATTAGAATGTCATTAAAAGTTTAAAATAAATATTATCTAACATGGTACGTTTACAGTAATGGATTCAGAAAATTTTGATAGTGGGACAAAATATATATAATATAATAAAAATTTTTATAATAAAAATATTATATGTACACAAAAAGTAGTTATTAAATTATTTATTAATCGTTAAATATTTATATATAAATATATGTATTTTTAATTTATTTTTAATTTGTATTTTTTATTTCAATATGTATACATGTGATTATTTTTTATGTATATATAATATGATTAGTCTTTAAAATATATAATTTACAAAGTAAAACAATAAAATACATATAATTTATAAATTAAAACACTAAAATAGTAATTTAAATGATAATATATAATTTAAAATTGGGTAAAGTATATTTTTTATTCCTGAAATTTGACAAAAGTTTTAAAAATACCCCTAAGTTTTATTTTGTTTCAGTTTTGTTCTAAAAGATTTTTATTTGCATCAAATATACCCTTGACGGTTAAATTTTCAAAAAGTTTAAGACTGATATAACAATAATACATGAAAATTATGCTTGATTTGCTTATGTTGAGAGTTATTCTTATGAAATTGTTGTTGAATTAGTCTTAAATTTTTTGAAAAATTAGCCGTCAAGGAGTATATATTTGATGCAAATCGAAAACTTTTAGAACAAAATTGAAACAAAATAAAACTTAAGGGTATTTTTGAAACTTTTGTCAAACTTCAAGAACAAAAAATATACTTTACCCTTTAAAATTTTATTATTTAGGTTTTATATTTTAAAAAAATTGAATAACCTTTTTCTTAATAATACAATCAAAATATCTCTCTTTTTATATAGAATAATACTATATATTTATATTTTTTGTTAACTAAGTCCAACCAAATTAGTCTAAGATAACAAAAATCAATTATGACTAACATTATTCAAAGTTTTATTGTTTAACTTAATTAGATTTAGTTTTCTTTCAATTAATGTAGTTGTTACAGAAAAAAAATTAAACCTAATATAAAAAAAGATAAATAATACTCTCTTTTGAGTCGATTTCTAAAAAAAAATAACAAATTTTATTTAAATTGAGAATTGATCATTCTAACAATATCTAATATAAAATTCTTAAATTGACTATAAAGTACCAAAAATTAAGTAAAAATGATTGTGGAATCAAATTTAATAATTTAATAGAACAAATCAATTTTATTATCATATACTATTCAAAAATATTTTAAATTATAGTGGGATACTTGCCCCACACTCTGCTACGTTACATGTTGAATTAGATGATGTATAGTGATATGGAGTTTTATTCATTTCAAATATGGCGACAAAAACCTAATGGTCTCATATTAGGTTCGTGAAGGAGGTTGGTTTAAAATGAAGTAGGCATCGTGAATTGGAAAAAAAAATAAAAATAAAAGCCTATTATTTTGGATGGGGTGCATTATAATTGAATAAGGCAATTAGCCTTCACTTTGTGATTGCTATCGTGGAATCTTTGCAGCCAGAAAATAATGGTATAAATCTGTGATTGTTTTGGATCAACCATTGATGAGTGAGACCTATAGTGCATCATAGTCGAATTACCGTAAACTCTCGCAACCCCGGCTTTGTATTGGCTTAGTCCTAATAGCATCGAAGGAAATTCCAAGGACTGCAAATACTGTAGACGTGGAATGATGCCTCCTATGGTGAAGCTCTCATTGGCTGGGTGAATTGTCGCATTCCCTTTCATGGAAATGATGTTCCTCAGGCAGCTACATGCCGAAAGTTTCAGGTTAGGTTGCAAATCTTGCAATGAGATCTTTGTGGTGGTGGATTTGGGGCACATCTCTCTCTTTGCCAATACGATCGATGATGAGATTTAGATCAACACGTTGATGTGATGTAGTAGGTTCGAAGTTTAGGACTTTAGGTAAGATGTGAAAAATTGTAAGCATTTCTTTTTATCTCACTCAGGAAAAAAGGGATAAAATGAATGCAACTATTGCCAAAATGTCCACTGGGGGATACTCAGTGGTTAGAAAGAAGAATAATAAAGCAACGTATCATTTGAAGAACTTCCCAAATACTTGCTAAGATGCAGTGGGACTTTTGGGGTCTATTTATATGAAACGCCATAAGAGGAGAAGCTACCGAGGAATAGACACAACTTCACTACACAAAAAGTATCGTTGAAGGATAAGGGAGATCATAATTGACACCATCTAGTTTTTTCTTCACGGGATAAGATCCACTCCTACATCAGGAAACATGCCTTCTGAGTTTACGATAACAAGGACCATTGCGATAGACAACTTTGCCAATATGCTTGACGATTCACAGGTCCCAAACGAGAACGACAGTAAGTCCTTATGTGAGGAAAAATATTTCTTTGTCCTGAAAATGTATGTTGAACAGAATCTGGGGTGCCCCAACTTTTCCATTTTCACCAGGAGTTCAGTCCATTGCCTCCTGTTTCGACTCAGGAGAATCTAAACCTAGAACTCATAATCGATGTTGTAAGTGTTTGCTCATGATTATTTTGAATGATGGGATTTTTCTCAATGCCAAATTTTGTCACTATTTTTTCTAATGTTGGTGTAATATTGTTTCCTAGCAGCCGTTTGGTGTCCAAGTGCAATCGCATAATACTATTGCTGATGATGATAAGAAACGTCTCCGACGTGTACTGAACATTGTGTGAGGTAAGCATCAACATTCGGTGTCATGTTAAGTAGAAGGGATAACTTTTAAGATTATGTTTCGATGTGGAGGGTTAAAAAAATACCCATGAAATGTGTATGTGTCTGGCATAAGTAAAGGCTAAATAGTTGTGATAAAGTTTAAATACTAAGCACTATGGTCATGAAATGTTTTTGTTTCTACTACGCATGCAAGAGGCTTCTTTTAAGTAACTATTCAATAAAAACCTTTTCATAACACTATGTCTTGTTTTTGGCCTCTTTGTTCATGTAGATGGTGGATGCCAGGTAAGTGAATTGTGATAAAAAACTTTTCTTCAAGACCAAACTTCTGGAGCAAACTGATGCATCGTTGCTTGAGATGAAAAAATTCCTAAGCGCTTGGGAGTCTTCCATTGCAGCTCAGTCAAGTCCTAGTGGTGTGAAATGTACATGTAGTACGCAAGTACTTGGGAGTACGATGGCGAATGTTGGCTATGCTGCCTCTCGTGCTGGAGTTAAGGTAGCAACTACTAATTCTTACACGCACACACAATATACCACAGATGTAAAAGGGGAAGGGACTTGCCGAAGACAAAAGTTCAGGATTGTTTGATCTCATCGTCCCCAACTCCCCAGGATTCGATGATGATGTCATCTTCAATGAGGTGCTATCAACTCTGCGGCCAAGTCCACTTGGGACCGTAATAGTGCCCATTCCACCTACAGGATTCAGATCGTCGTCAGTTGGTTTATCAAAGATGATTTTTGGCCATTGTCCTGCTATGGCACCTTGGGTGGGTCCATAACATCAAAAGGTAATATGCCACCAAAACTGAGTTATAAAAATCTAGTCCTATTACAACATGTTCAACAATAATTCCTTTTCTATCTCACGTATCCAGGTTCTCTCCCACCTACCTAATATGTCCCAACTGGATTACACCACCCAATTTTGTGAATTATTTTCATCTTCCCCGAATGTCCCAGGACATGTTAAAATCCCAGAGTTGGAGCAGTTGGAGACACCCAATGAACCGGCAATCGGCCAGTCTAATTCTATTACCTTCTGTAGTTATAAGTGGACCTCCATGGCCACCTGTAATTCTTCTCATGGATAAAGTATGGAAACCTCATGGTTTTATGGGGGAAGCTAGAATCAACTATCTTCTTAATCCCACTGGTAATCACCACATAAACCTAAATATTAATTTTGTGCATATAGGCAAATGATCTAAATACTTTGTGCTTTGATCTAAGGTTTTGTAAAAGCCTTTAGGCCGACAGTTGAGATGGAGTTAACCTATAATGAATCTGCATTGCTACCTACATATTTGGAAAGTTTGAGGATGACTACAGCTATGAGTAAGCTAACCCCTCCCTCTATCATAATTATCCTCATCTGGTGTATGTAACAAATGTGAATGGTGTAACACCCTACCACACAGAGTCTTATGCTTAAGTCATAAAGTTGAGGTAGCAAGGTACTATGACCTCTAAAAGTAAAAATGTATAAATATATAATAATAATAGTTGAAAGAAATTTATATCGAGAAGCCTGTGAAGAAAAGTTTAAAACAAAAGTCATAACGCTGATGTAAATAGAAAACTTGCGTACGAAGAAAACTAAGGTTCATAAACCTAAATATATAGAAAGTAAGAGTAGGGAGTCAAGGATACAAAATAACAAGCTCCTAACTCAGCTTGCGAAGCTAAGGCTGGTCCGATAAATATTTACATACAAATATATAACCTTAAGCCCAAAGGAACATGTTTAAAAACCTTAGTTCTCCATAAAACCTTTAGGAGGTACAATAGCAAAGTAGTAATATACACATGAGGAGAGTCTAATACATATATATACATATTAAAATATCAAAAGAAGAAGGAAACCCCAAATGGAAACCACTTCGCTGCAAAAGCTCCAGACGCCTACCGAGATGTCTCTCGACCTACATCTGAAAAATAACAACACAGTATGGAATGAGAACCGGAAGTTTTCAGTATGGTAAAGGTGCCACGCATATAAGATATAAGGTCCTGGAAATGCCAGAGGCAATCCTAAAATGCCGATACTCAGAGCTAAAGCTTAAGGAACTATAAACAGAAGCCATAAATAGGTGGCCGTCTAAAGATTCTCAACCTAACTAAACTTAACCTATACACTAAACTTTCCCAGATTATAACAAATGATTATAAACATGTATGCAATCCCATATAGTTCACAAGCAAGCAAACCAGACAATATGCATATGATGTATGCCTGTCCTATGGCTGTTGATATCAACTGTTCGTTACGTAGCCAGCCCAACATGTCCTAGTAGATAACCATGTGAAATTAACCATGGAAAGAATTACAAGCTGACATGGAGGAGTTAACACCCCAAGCTCAATGATAACCATGGGCAGGATCCCAAGCTGACAAGGGGAGACAATACCCCAAGTTCAATATTATCCATGGGACGAATCCCAAGCTGACATGGGAGAGACAACACCCCAAGCTCAATATTATATGTGGGACGTATCCCAGGATGACATGGGGAGACAACACCCTAAGTTGACATGGGAAAGACAACACCCCAAGCTCAATAATATTCCGTAGGACGAATCTCAGGCTGACATGGGGGAAACAACACCCCAAGCTCAATAACAATTCACTCATATCTCAGAAATATCATTTACGTTCTCGGTAATAACTCATAGCTCATCTCATCATTCTCCATTAATTAACATCATCATTTTTCTCACACATCATTCTCAATGTCACTTTACTCTCTTAATTGCCTCATATGCCATTTTCATCAACCTTATTAATCAAATACCATCTTCCCCAACCATCCATTACCTCTTAAAAGTCTTTCTTCATCTCTAAGTCACCACCATCTCCTAACTTCATCCTATTACTAGGCTTACTAACAATATCTAGGGCTAAAGGAATGAAAATAGAAGTTTATAGGTTCGAATTTATGCTTTAAAACACAAAATTCATCTTTGCTGAAATAGGGGCCACGCGTACGCGTGGGAGTAAAAAGTCTTTACTCGCGTACGCCAACACCCAGCTTACGTACGTGTGAATCCCAACCCAAAAGGGTTGGTCGCGTTGCGAGCAGGTGGTGGCCTACGTAAATCCCAGGTCACGCGTATGCGTGGGTGTACATTTTACCAAAAATTTTGCTGAGTCTGAAAAAGTAGCAGAATTTCCATTTTGGACCCTAAACTTCATACGCGCATAACTTTTTCGTTTTAAAACATTTTTCATTCGTTCTTCGAACGACGTAAACTTCACAAACCCAATTTTCATATAAAATAGATTTGAAATAGTTTGGAAGTCTGGAAGCCGAGTTATAACTCGCCGAAATTCGGCCAAAAACCAAATTTCACAAAACTTCAAAACCTCCATTTTCCGTACAAACCAAACTCAATTCACATTTTCTTTACTCATATTCAACACTACAATATACCCATTTAATTGCCAAAATCTACACTTTCTTTAAAACTCAATTTACCATACCTACAACCATCAACACAACATATCAAATTCACCCCCAAGAACTCATGACCAACATATTCTCATACTCAATCATTTTCAACACAAATCATACGTAGTCTTCTCTTATGCAACATCACATTCATAATTCATTATCATCACATAATATCATCATCATTATTACTCAACATTTACCATCATCAATCATTCAATATACATTTCAACCACCAAAATAATAATCATCAACACTAGTCATTAATCCTCAACCATACATGCCATACAACCTATCTTAGGGTCACCTAGCCTAAGTTTTAACAAGACATTATATATTAAATACGAGAAACCTAAATCATACATTTGCCGATTTTTCAATAAACCTGAAACACCTCAAGCGTTTCCGAACCACAAGCTCCACAACTCCAGCCCCCCTCACCAACGATACCCAGCCTCCAAAGTTAATCTTCTAGTTTCCAATTTCTCAAATTAACTCCAACCGATAACCAATTTCAATCTAACATCACAATTATCACTATAATCAATATAGAGTTCACTAAATCAATATTTCACAAAAGGTTGGAGGGTTCTTACCAGACCCACAGCTCAAACAAGCTAAACCCGACAATACCCGCAGGTTAACTCAAATCTAAACACCGAAATCATCCAAAATTCAACATAATTTCACATTGGGTTTCAAAAATTGGGAAGAGAAAATTAAAAAGTAAAACGTGGATTCCTTACCAAATTGACCACTGGGCTTTGTAGAGCTCGATACTGCGATTGCGTGGCCGCAAACGGTGTGGCGATCGAAACTACAGATCAAAAGTTACAAGGATTTGATTATGGAAGTGAGGGTTTATGTTTTGGAACTCTCTTCTTCCCTCTCTTGAAGCTTCCAGCGTGAATTGTATGTTGAGGGAGAGAGAAGATGGCTGAAGCCATATTTATTAAGTGTTAAGATTGGGGTTTGGCCCATTTTGGATCCGGTTCGGCCTAATCTTGGGCCGATTTCTTTAAAATTAGTATTAAAATTCATATTGTAATTTTCTCTATCATATTAAACCATAAAAATCACACAATTATCTTAATTAATAATTAATTTATTAGCTAATTATTCATTAATTATTTGGGGTTTACATTCTACCCCCTAACAGAAATTTTCGTCCTCGAAAATTTGCTCTCAATTCTCCATATATGCTCCCTTTGATTCAACCGATCTCTTACCATTTATTTTGTCATACTCCAACATCAATTTAATATCCTATTCCCAATTCAAGCCTAAGTTAACCCATTTGTCTTACTTTTAGCTTTGTTTAACTTTCTTAACGAGTACAAACTTCCTTAATATTTTATTCTGAGTAAATCTGTTATAACCTAAGCCACACATTCTCACTCTCCATTCTCGATCCTGTGTTAATCCTTGAATCATTATCATACCCCAAGACTCCTTTCTCTCATCATTACAACTCTAGACTTACCAAAATCACTGTGCTTCCGCAGTGTTACTCTTATTATAAGCCACCAAGATTCTGAATCGTTCACTTATTCTGCCAGAACATTCCCTGAATCTCTCCATCTTTCTAACTAAATGTTATCGACCTTTGCCCTTGCTGCAAGAGTTCTAATCCCTAGGCATCTCCACCACCTAATCCATTATCGTCTCCATCACAATTCCTATGTTATCCGCTCCATTCCTTCAGCAGTAACTCGCACAGCAGCAACCATATTCTCCAGAGAAGCTTGAAAATCAATGGTACTACCTTGCTCGCGTTCACGAGATACCATTTGGATCTTGTCCACACCGAACAATTGATATTAAAGTGATCAGTCTTAATATCTAGAGTATAATACTTCGAATCTCCAAAAGTAATGCTCACGAATATTTATGCTATATATGTCAAGCAGACATCCTAAATAGTATGTATACACAGTCAGAGTATGCTCAGAAGCATAGTCAATCTATTCCCCAAGCTTTACAGGGATGAACTGCTCTGATACCATAATATAACACCTTACCACACAGAGTCTTATGCTTAAGTCATAAAGTTGAGATGGCAAGATATTACGACCTCTAAAAGTAAAAATGTATAAATATATAATAATAATAGTTGAAAGAAACTTATATCGAGGAGCCTGTGAAGAAAAGTTTAAAACAAAAGTCGTAACGCTCACGTAAACGAAAAACTTGCATACGAAGAAAACTAAGGTTCATAAACCTAAATATATAGAAAGTAAGAGTAGGGAGTCAAGGATACAAAATAACAAGCTTCTAACTCAGCCTATGAAGTTAAGGCTAGTCGGAGAAATATTTACATACAAATATATAAACTTAAGCCCAAAGGAACATGTTTAAAAGCCCTAGTTCTCTATAAAACCTCTAGGAGGTACAATAGCAAAGTAGTAATATACACATGAGGAGAGTCTAATACATATATATAAATATCAAAATATCAAAAGAAGAAGGAAACCCCAAATGGAAATCACTTCGCTGCAAAAGCTCCAGACGCCTACCGAGGTGCCTCTCAACCTGCATCTGAAAAACAACAACACAATATGGAATGAAAATTGGAGGTTCTTAGCATGGTAAAGGTTCTGCGCATATAAGATATAAGGTCTTGGGAATGCCAGAGGTAATCCTAGAACACCGACACTCAGAGTTAAAGATTAAGGAACTAAAAACAGAAGCCATAAATAGGTGGTCGTCTAAAGATTCTCAACCTAACTAAACTTAATCTATTGATGCATGAGCATCTTTCCTATCTTCTCCTAGTAAATTTGCATCTAATTTGTTGAGTTTAATAAGGAATTAATTATCTTTTAGCCAATATGGATGCTACTTTGAGTCTTTTGCAATTTTGTTTATTTTAGGTAGCATTCGGCGGAATTTGATGGAGTTTCTGCAGCACAAGAATCAAAGGAGATGGCAGCGACGAGTGACGCGTACGCGTGATTTAGAGCTTTCCATTGCGATGCGTGCGCGTGACTGACGCGTACGCGTGATTTGAAGAATTGCACAGCGACGTGTGCGCGTGACCGACGCGTCCGCGTGACTTGCGAAAAAGACCATCGACGCGTACGTGTGACTGACGCGTACGCGTGACATGCGCCACGTGCAGAAAATGTAGAAAATGCTGGGGGTGATTTCTGGGCCCCATTTTAGCACCCAAGTTAGGCGCGGATCCAGTGAAGACAAGTGGTCCCCACGTTACAAGACGCGGAGTAGTTAGTTAATTCTGATTTAAATTCAAATTTGATTTTAAAATAGAAAAAGATATTATCTTAATTTTAGATATTAGTTTTTAAATTAATTAGGATTAGTTATAAAAAGGGGGAGACTTATCTTCTATTGAGGAGATTCCATTAGGGAATTCTATACAAATTAACATTCCACATTCCATGGGCAACTAATCCTCCATTGTTAAGGTTAGGAGCTCTGTCTATTTGTATGGATTGATTCATTTGATCTTTCTAATTTAATTCATGTTTTGATTTATATTTCAATAATTGTTTTCGTTCTTTATTTTATGAATTTGGGTGGAACGGAAGTATGACCCTCTTTCTATTTGAGTTCTTGTAAAACTTGGAAAAGTTCTTTACTTGAACAACAGCTTGAAAACATATTATCCTGAATTTCTAATTGTTTGTATTTAACGGGATACGTGACATATAATCCCCTTATTTTTGGATAATTAGGATTCTTGTGGCATAAAACTGGAATTTGATCATCACATTCTAATTGGAATTAATTGACCAAGGAATTGACAGTTAATGAATTTTAGAGGAGACTAGGAAGGTCTAAGGAATTAGGGTCTAGTCACATATAGTTTGCCATGAATTAAATCTTGCATGATTAAAATAGTTAGTAAGAAAAATCAATCCGGAAAAATAGATAACTCTGAAGCCTTAACTGTTTTCTCAATATTTTATTCCCAACTTATTTATTATTCCTTTTGATATTCTGATTCGAACTTAAACCTTTTGAACATCCAAACACTCTTTTCTGTTGGCCTAACTAAGCCAATCATTTAACCATTGTTGCTTAGACCATCAATTCTCGTGGGATCGATCCTCGCTCACCTGAGGTATTACTTGGTACGACCCGTTGCACTTGCCGGTTAGTTTGTGGGTTGTAAAATACCGCACCAAGTTTTTGGCGCCGTTGCCGGGGATTGATAGTGATTAACAACTATTAGTTATTTGATTGCTTAGATTAGGCATTTTAGTTTTAATTTTATTTATTTTTTAGTAATATTTTCAAAAAAATTTTTTATTTTGTTTTATTTAAAATTTTTTTCCTCTTAATTTTTGAAATTAAGTTTGGTGTCCCTATAGCAGTTTTTCTTTAAAAAAAAAATATTTTTTTGAAAAATCCTAGTATCTTTCTTTGTTTAATTTTTGAATTTATAGTTCACTTCTTTTCATTTATTTTCAAATTTTTATTTATTTTTATTATTCTTTATTTTATTCCTTTTCAAAAAAAATTCTGTTCTGTCTTCTTTGCTTTCCTTTTACCACATGGTACGTTTAATTCTGTTTAATGTTTTGTGCTAAGGAAAAATAATGGAGAGAGATCACATGGGTTACTACTCACACCCGAGTAGTGATTCATATTATGGTGGATGGAGGAGCTATCCAAATTTTGGTTGGCAAGGTCAAAACCAAAGAGACTTCAACACTCCATGTTCCAACTATCAAGAGTCACCACCTCCATATTCATATCAAGAACCACCATCTCAATATTCATATCAAGAACCATCATCTTTCTATCCATACCAAGAGCCACCATCTCCCTATTCATATCAAGAACCATCATCTCCTTCTTATTCATATCAAGAGCCACAATCTCCTTATTCATCTCAAATACCATCAGATCTTGAGCTCCTCATGAAAGAATTCCTACATGATATAAAGACGAGTGTCAAAAATGTAGAGAATTATGTGCAGACGATGATCAAGAACCAGGAAGGGGAATAAGCAAATTCCTTCCCAAAAGATACAATGCAAGATCCTATGAAAGAAAGAAAGGAAACCAATCAAAGGAGTTTATACTCCAGTAAATTAGAGAACTTTCCACCCTCACATATGGAAGAAGAGGAAGATGCACAACCTCCCATGCCCTTGGTAAGCAATGAAGAATAGATTGAATTAGAAGAAAGCTTCCAAGAGGAAGAGGTTGAAATTGAGAAAGCTTGCAAAGAGGTAGAAAAATTCAAAGAAGAACATAAGGGAGTGGAGCTTGCAAGACCTCTTCCAAAGCCATCACCATCCAATACGACATTCAAGTGGGTAAAATTCCTATCCTTAACCTTTACTTTCCCACTTGAATATGGGCTACTGGAGACGGATGGTCAACTTAGAGCTATTTGTGGCATTAAGAGTAAGAGGAAGATGGTTAGTGGCAAGAGTTGTCAAGTAAGGTTTAATATAGTTGCATACCCCAAATTGAAGTGCAAGAATTGGAGTAGAGCTCAATTGAATGGGTCTAGAAGGTTGTTTGGATGTCTCTGTGAGAATTCAGATTGCTTGCCACCCGGTGAGAACAATGGTGATCCACAAGAAGACGGATGTAAAAGCAAGGTTTGGGACCTTGGAATTCATTCCCACAATCAACACTCTTGGGGTCTTGTCACTTGCTTCAACTTGCTTGAAGGCGTTATGCACTTAGCTTGGAATCCCGGTGGCCATTGGAATTACAAACATTGATGGAGATTCCTGGATCAGTACAAGCATAAACCACCATGACAAGGAGCTCACCACATGTCCAACTTAAGGACTTTAACTAAAAGTGCTTGGTGGGAGACAACCCACCGTGGTATGATCGTTTCTTTTCACTCTTAGTTATTTTTTGTAGTAGTAGTTTCCTTATTTATTTGATTCTTATTAAGTTCTATCTGATCATGCAGCTATTTTAGAAGCAGGAACTGAATATTAAAAAAAAAACGTGCACATGACGCGCAAGCATCGATGACGCGTACGCGTCATATGCATGTGTGTGAAAAATAAAAATAAACAGAGAGTTGTGTAGGAGTGGTGCCAAAATGAAGCCTTTCGCACAAACAAGCTCACGCGTACGCGTCCATGACGCGTATGCGTCCATGACGCGTACGCGTCATTGGTGATTTTGGCATACCACTGACGCGTACGCGTGACCTGGAAAAACGGCGTCAATATATGTTTGGGCAGAGAGTTGTGCTGGCTTGGGGCTGGAAGTGTGATAGAAGCACAAAACTTGTTCTCGCGTATGCATCCCTGACGCGTGCACGTCATTTGACCAAACGGCCATCCACGCGTGCGCGTGCATGACGCGAATGCGTCGTATCCCAATATTGGTTCCCTAGCCACGCGAACAAAGAGATGCTCGTGCATGCGGCTGGCTTCGCGCGAATCGCACAAAACCAAGGGCACGCGGACATGTGCCAGACGCTCACGCGTCATTGAGGAAAATCTCGCGACCCACGCGTACGCGTGCCGCACGTGTACGCGTCGCCTGCGCCGCACAATTACTCTAGTTCGCCGCCCAGTTTTTATTTTCTTTCCTCCTCTCCCAATCCTAATTCTCTCTTGTTCTTTTATCCTTTTCTTTTTCTTTCATCATAATATTTGTCTCTTTCTATTTTCAGTTCTTCTTTGCTTGAGGATAAGCAAACCTTTAAGTTTGGTGTTGACGCTTCACTTAAGGGTTTTCTATTTATTCCTATGGCACCAAAAGGGAGGCGAATCATCTTCACTGAGGAGCACAACCTGAAGAATAAAGCGACCGCTAGGATAACTAAGGTGGTTAAGTTTCTTTCATTTTTTATTCCTCCCCTCTTTTTTTATGTTATGTTCCGGTTTTCTGCTATTTTGCTTTGTTTGTTGCATGATCCTTTATTAGTAAAGGAAAATAGGTTGGTAACGCCTTATTTTTTGTACGATCATGACGTGCTAAAAATTAGAGTGTTACATCAACCATTAACTCAGCCTTCTCATTTATTCCATTACACATTATTATACAACTTATCAAATTCACCCCCAAGAACTCATAACCAACATAATCTCATACTCAATTATTTTCAACACAAATCATACATAGCCTTCTCTTATGCAACATCACATTCATAATTCATTATCATCACATAATCTCATCATCATCATTACTCAACATTTACCATCATCAATAGTTCAATATACATTTCAACCACCGAAACAACAATCATCAACACTAGTCATTAATCCTCAACCATACATGCCATACAACCTATCTTGGGGTCATCTAGCCTAAGTTTTCACAAGACAATATATATTAAATACGTAAAACCTAAACCATACATTGGCCGATTTCCCAATAAATCCGGAACACCTCAAGTGTTCCCACACCACAAACTTATCAACACAACCCCTCACCAAGGAGTCTAGCTTCCAAAATCGATCTCAAGCTCCCATATCCTCAAATTAATTTCACTTCTCAACTAATTTCTAATCTAACAACATAATTACCATTAGAAGTGTTAGAGTTTCCTTACCTTACCCATGGCTCAAATGAACAACACCCAACAATTCACGCAAGCTAATTCGGTCCTAAACTATCGAAATTGACAAAATCTCAACACCCAATACATAATATTTTTGAAATTAGGGAAGGAGAAAATTGAAGCTGAGAAGTGATTTCCTTACCCAGTAGAGTATTGGGCTTTGAAAAGAATTCCGAAATGAACGCGTGGCCGCTGACGGCTCGTTAATCAAAACTCCGGATTAAAAGTTTATCTAGATTTAATTATCAAGTGAGGGTTTTGTGGATTTTGGAAGGTGTTCTTCCCTTTTGCTGCCCTGGCAGCGTGTTTGGCTTGCATGGAGAGTAAATGAGCTGAAGCTCATTGACTTTTATGTGTTGGGTTGGGCCTTAGGCCCAATACGGGCCCAATTTGTCTGGTTTGGCTCATTTAGCCCAATTTTAGGCCAAATTCTTTAAAATTAGTGTTAAAATTCCTATTTTAATTAGCTCTATTACATTAAACTCTACAATTTCATTTTCTAATTTTTAGGATTAATAATTATTTTATTGACTAATTATTTACTAATATCTCGGGTTCTACAGTGTTAGTTTGCGAGCATCCTGTCGGCACTTGCAGTGTGCGATTAACATATGGACTCAATATAAGTTATCCAAACATAGCATCATTTAAAATAATAATTTATGTTATATTTTAAAGTTCATTTAATATTTGACGGAGTATTCCACCCTAGAATACTTTTAGTTTCTAATTTTATTTAATAGATGTAATCATAAAACCAAAGCATTGTGTTTGTTTAGAAATATATACATTTTTCAACTCTTTGTCATAACCACCACAAAAGAGAGCATTTTTAAAAAATATTTCACTTTAGACATATTTTTTAAGATAAATAGAATAACTTCAAACTCTAAAAATTACATCACAAACTCAGGTGTAGAATTTAAGAGAAGCTAAAATCTCAACTACATTTTAGAGTGTTTAATTTCACACCCAATTGATATATTAACCATTTTTTATCTCTTTTTTTTTCTTTTCTCGTTGATGTGGCGATGATTTTCACCTCCATATTTAAACTCATTTTTTGTGGGTCTGTTTGTAGCGGCTATGCCTTTTTCTTTTGTAATTGGGCCAACCCAAATATGCCCAGACATAAAAAATGGATATTTAACCTTAAATCTACAGTTCAGCCCTTAAGATAAACGCAGACCGCTATTAATTATATAATGTTTAGTTAGTCTAATATCGAGTGAACACCCAATCCGATCCCTGTCTATTTCAAATTAGGACAAGGTGACATTTGTCCAAAAAAGTCATCCATGCCGGCCCCTGTCCATCCCTAAAATGAGCCATCGCGACCCTTCCATCGTTTCCCCTGACCAATGTTGATGGAAAAATCCTATGTGGTAGTTATTGGTGCTGATGTTGACGTTTATTCTGAGTGAAGTTATATGTTGGATTAGGAAGAATCGACAGGGGTTGATTTGTCCCCTTGCCTCCTCCAAAAATGATGTCATTTTTGAGTTAAAGAGGAACTAAATATCGCTCTCACTCACATAATCCCCCAAGCCCTATACCTTATTTACAGAATAATCAAACCCTTGTAATCTTCTTCACACGAAAAGAGAAACATTAGACAAAGTAGCTAGTGATGGTGCCGATAAGGGTGCTGACAAAGCTGCTAAGAAGGACTTAGATAACACTTCTAACTACGCAATTGACGGAGTCACTGATATCGTAGAGTGGAGGTATCTCTTATCACTGTTCAAGTTAGTGAGAGATTTTATAGTCTTTAAAATTAGCAATATTCAATCTCTATTCCTAAATTGCATATTCGTGTTAGAGTGTTTAGTGATGTAGATGTTGGAGTATTCAGTGATTGTATTTTTTTTAATTTTGTTTCAGTGAATGGCGTTTAAAGTTGTTTATTTAATTTGTTAAATAAATAATGTTGCCTGTGAGGGGTTTAGACCACTGTCACAGTCAAACAAAATGTCATAAAGTGGATTTTAATTAGGAGTAGTTATTTGCAGATGGATGAGTTTGAAGTAGTTCTTGTTTTTCATCATGGAGGATATTTTAAGAGGAATTCACAGGGTGAATTGGATTATGTTGACAGAAAAGTAAAAAATGGCCACCTTTAAACATTGATTTAGTGAACTTCTTTGATTTTGAGGCATTGTTGAAGGAGCTTGGTTACATAGATTACAAGACTATATTTTGGTTTGATAATATAGCACCTAACTTAGAATCTAGCTTACATGTAATGTGGGGTGATGCTGAGATAAATGACATGAGGAATAACAAGAGTAGAAACAAGAAGACAAATGAAATTTACACCTACTTTGATCATCCGGTTAGTGTGTCCGAACTTGCGCATGAGGAGAAGCAAGCTGAGAATGTTATTTTGAGTGATTCATCATCCTCAAGTGATGGGTATGAAACAACTGAGGATGAGCCCTACAAGCCTCCTCCTCCGGGATATAAAGATACAAATAGTACTGAAGATAGTGAGAAGCAGAGAAGGAAGGAGAGGTTGACAAAAAAGAAGAAAAAAATAGTATCACCAAGGAAGAGAGCTAGTCAGGGCCTAGATAGTGAGGTGAAGTCTGGCTCAGATGATAAGTTTGGCTCAAATAGTTATTTGATCAAGGGTGGCCCACATATTGCGGATAAGGCTGGACCAAGTAAGAGTGGTCCAAATTATTCTCCGAAGACAACCAAGAAAAGGGCTTCAAAGAAGTATTCAGGTAGGAGAAGGACACATATTCTTAGTGACGGAAAAAATAGGGTGAGAGGTGGTAGGGGTGATGGGCTTCAAGCAGTGGGTAGTGAGGGGTATGAAAATGGTTTGGCTATGAATATAGTGGTTCGAATTTTGAAATAGTTGGAAAAGAGTTAGACTTTAATTATGACAAGCCTTATGAGTATGAGAGTGAAGTATTTAACAGCCCAGTGTCAGATGATGATGAAGGCAGGACTACATTTGATACCTTCAATGAAGAGACAGAGTATGAGGATGTTAATTTTAAAGTTGGGCAGACATTCATTACAATGGATAGTTTCAAGAATGCTCCAAAGGACTATTTTGTATATAAAGTGAAGGATGTAATGTATCTAAAGAATGAAAAGAAGAGGGTAATGGCTACATGTACAGGAAAGGGTTGTCTTTGGTTGATTTTGACATCTTGGAACAATGCAAATGGTTCTTATCAGGTGAAGACTTTGGTGAATGAGCATAACTGTGCTAGGGATTTCGGTAGTAATCTAGCTGACAGGCAATGGTTAACATCAAAGTTGGTCAAGACACTACTTATTCAACCTGACTTAAAGCCTAAAAATCTATGGAATACATGATTGAAGATTACAATGTGTATCTTAGTGGTAAAATAATAAGTAGGTCACTGAAGGTTGCTAAAGAGATAGTTATAGGCAACGAACAAGCTCAGTATGAAAAAATTCATGATTATCTGATAGAACTTCATAGTAGTAATCCTGGAGGTACAACTTTAATGGATGTCATACATCATCTAAAGTCACTACCACTTTTTGATAGATTATACATAAGTTTGGATGCATGTAAAAGAGGTTTTAGAGATGGGCGCATGCCTTTAATAAGGTTAGATGGGTATTTTCTTAAAGGTTACTATGGTAGGCAGCTATGATCTGTAGTGGGGCAAGATGCCAATGACCATTTTTTTTGTTATTATGTGTGCTATAGTTCCTAACGAATATAAAAATACATAGAAGTGGTTCTTGTTAATACTTCAACAAGATCTAGGAGATTGCACTGAGTTGGGTATGAATTTCATCTCGGATCAACAAAATGTCACTTCTAACTCTTATTTTTTTTTTACAAAAACATATATTCTGTTTTGTTAAATTTTTTAATGTCATATACTCTTATTTGTTGTTGATATCATGTAATCTGCTTGGTTACCCGTTGATGATTTTGATACCTTGTAATCTGCTTGGTTACTTGTAAATTTTTTAATGTCATATATTCTGACTTGTTGATGATTTTGGTATCATGTATTCTGGTCTCTTAGTTGTTTTCTAAATTATTTTATGGATGTCATATCTCCTGAAGTTATTGATGAGTTTGATACCATATACTATTATACTTTGCTATGTTAGCTATTTTTTAATGTCATGTATTCTGATTAAATGGAACTACTGATATATTGTCTTGGGTGCAAATTAGGGGTTGGCATTAGCTTTGAAAGATGTTTTCTCGAGTGCTCATCACAGGAACTGTGTTCTACATATTTGGAAGAACTTCATCAAGCACTTCAAAGATGAAGAGACAAAGCAATTAGTGTAGGATTGTGCAAAGTGTACCACACACAATGAATTTAGTGCTGCAATGGAGAAACTGAAGCAAGCATGTGCTCTAGCATAGGAATATATGCAGAAATTTGAGCCGACTGTTTGGTGTAAGGCGTATTTTAGTCATGGGCCCAAAGTGGACAATATCACTAACATGTGTGAAGTTTGAAATGCAAAGATCGTAGAATATATGAAAAAGCTGATTCTGACGATGTGTAAAGAGTTGAGGTGCTACATAATGAGAAAGATGGCAATGTATAAGAAGAAGTTAGAGTCTCATGTTGGACCTCTTGCTCTAGTTAGATCAATTTATCAAGCCTAAGAGGCATAAATGGAGAGCTATTTAGACTGGTGATTGATGAGTCCATATATGACGATAATTTTTTGCTTGAATTGGACGGATTTCATCACATAAACTCACACTTAATTAGCAAAATAGCATACTTTTGTGATTTCTCTCTAGATTGGACCTAAATGTGAAAACGGCATTTTTGTGCTTAAATTGATCATTTTAGTTCCATTTTTATTCCATTCAATGCCGTGATATGTTTCGTTAAGTGATTTCAGGTCAATTGGGCAAGAATGGTTTGGTAAAGGTAGAAGAAAGAATGCAAAATGGGAGATTTCATGAAGAAAACAAAGGAGAAGCACACACTGAAGTGTGCGTACGCACAACCTCCTGTTCGTACACACAAGTAGAGAAATCAGCAAGTGTGCATAAACACACACCTGTGCGTACGCACAAGTCCCAGTGGGTGACTTCATTAATGAAGCACGTGGCTTGCGATTTTGGGGGCTTCTTGACCCAATTTTTGGAGTTGCTGAAGCCAAATTGAAGGCTATATCAGAGGTAAATGAACATACACTAAACGAGCTCACTTTTACACATATTACAACATTAGTAGGAGTAGGAGTAGTGTGATTTAGGAAATTCTCTCTTAGGGTTTTAATTAGGTTTCATTGTAGAATTTTATACTTTCAGTTGTAATCTTAGATTTTACTCATCTCTTTGTAAGTGACCTTTAATCTTCTCTTTAATTACACTACTCTTGCTACATTTTCTTATGGTTCAAGTTATTTTGTTAATATATGCAATTTTGATTTCTTGAATCTTTTGCTTATGAATTTGGTCTTTTATGATTTATATATGCTTGATTGAGTTTCTATTGTTGATATTGTGAATAGTTGGTTATAGTTTTTATTTTCTTTTGCAATTTACCATGTGAAGGTTGTAGAAGGCTTAGAAAAGGGGAGTTGAATCTATGACCTTCTTTTACTTTAATGAATTAAGCCTTTACTTACAAATTTTTTTACTTAAGAATCTATTTGAACTATGCAGCAAAAACTTTATGAGAAAATTCAGTTTTGTCTCATAAATATAAAAAAATAGAACTTAGAGAAAGAGAAGAAGAATAACATAGGCATGTCTCCCAGTTTGGTTGCCTTGTGCAATGCAACCTACATCCAGTCTCTACCACAACAGTGGTAGAATTTCCACTATAGTTAAAGTATTATGATGAGCGGATAATTTATACGCTTTTTGGCATTGCTTTTGCATAATTTTTAGTATAATTTAGTTAGTTTTTAGTATATTTTTATTAGTTTTTAAGAAAAATTCACATTTCTGGACTTTACTACGAGTTTGTGTGTTTTTCTGTGATTTTAAGTATTTTCTGGCTGAAATTGAGGGACCTGAGCAAAAATCTGATTCAGAGACTGACAAAGGACTGCTGATGCTGTTGGATTCTGACCTTCCTACACTCGAAATGGAATTTTGGGAGCTACAAGAGTCCAAATGGCGCGCTCTTAACTGCATTGGAAAGTAGACATCTAGGGCTTTTCAGCAATATATAATAGTCTATACTTTACCCGAGTTTAGATGATACAAACTGGCGTTTAACGCCAGCTTTCTGCCCTATTCTGGCGTTAAACGCCAGAAACAAGTTGCAGAGTTAAACGCCAGAAACAAGTTACAAACTGGTGTTTTACTCCAAGGAAGACCTCTACACATGAAAGCTTCAATGCTCAGCCCAAGTACACACCAAGTGGACCCGGAAGTGGATTTCTGCATCATTTACCTATTTCTGTAATCCTAGTAACTAGTTTAGTATAAATAAAACTTTTTACTATTGTATTCAGAATCTTTGGACGAGCTTTTGGAATATCTTTGATCATTGTTAGTCCTTAGACATTGGGGGCTGGCCTCACAGCCATGCCTACCTTATTTTCACTTATGTATTTTCAACGGTGGAGTTTCTACACACCATAGATTAAGGTGTGGAGCTCTGCTATTCCTCGAGTATTAATGCAAAGTACTACTGTTTTCTATTCAATTCATGCTTATTCTTATTCTAAGATATCCATTCGCACACAAGAACATGATGAATTTGATGATTATGTGACACTCATCACCATTCTCACTTATGAACGCGTGATTGACAACCACTTCCGTTCTACATGAAGACAAGCTTGAATGTATATCTCCTGGATTTCTAATCAACGATTCACATTGACTCCCTTCTGACAATGGGGCATCTAAATATGAGATTGAAACCTCCGTGGTATAAGCTAGAATCAATTGGCAGCATTCCTGAGATTCGGAAAGTCTAAACCATGTCTGTGGTATTTCGAGTAGGATCTGGGAAGGGATGACTGTAACGAGCTTCAAACTCGCGACTGTAGGGTGTGGTGATAGACACAAAAGGATAGTAAATTCTATTCCTACACGATCGAGAACCAACAGCTGATTAGCCATACGATATCTGTACATGGTATTTTTCATCCGAAACGAGCAATCCGATAGTTGATTAGCCGTACAGAAATCGTAGAGGACCATTTTCACTGAAAGGATGGGAAGTAGCCCTTGACAATGGTGACACCCAACATACAGCTTGCCATGGAAAGGAGTATGAAGGATTGGATGAAGGCAGTAGGAAAGCAGAGATTCAGAAGGAACAATGTATCTCCATACGCTTATCTGAAATTCCCACCAATGAATTACATAAGTATCTCTATCTTTATTTATGTTTTATTTATCTTTTAAATTATTAAAACTCCATAACCATTTGAATCTGCCTGACTGAGATTTACAAGGTGACCATAGCTTGCTTCAAGCCGACAATCTCCGTGGGATCAACCCTTACTCACGTAAGGTTTATTACTTGGATGACCCAGTGCACTTGCTAGTTAGTTGTGCGAAGTTGTGAAACGGAGTGATATTACAATTGTGCGTACCAAGTTGTTGGCACCATTGAGATCACAATTTCGTGTACCAAGTTTTTGGCGCCGTTACCGGGGATTGTTTGAGTTTGGACAACTGACGGTTCATCTTGTTGCTTAGATTAGGTAATTTTTATTTTATTTTCAAAAAGTTTTCAAAAAATTTTTTTCTTCTTGTTCGTTTTTCCAAAGTAATTTTCAAAAAATAAAAAAAAATTTATAAAATCATAAAAATAAAAATATTTTGTGTTTCTTGTTTGAGTCTTGAGTCAAATTTTTAAGTTTGGTGTCAATTGTATCTTTTTAATTTTCTAAAAATTTTCAAAAAATTTATGCATGTGTTATTCATGATCTTCAAGTTGTTCTTGATAAGTCTCTTGTTTGATCTTCATATTTTCTTGTTTTGTATCTTTTGTTATTTTTCATATGCATTTTTAGTTTATTAGTGTCTAAACATTAAAAATTTCTAAGTTTGGTGTCTTGCATGTTTTTCTTTTCTTGAAAGTTTTTCAAAAATAAGTTCTTGATGTTCATCATGATCTTCAAAGTGTTCTTGGTGTTCATCTTGACATTCATAGTGTTCTTGCATGCATCATTAGTTTTGATCCAAAATTTTCATGTTTTGGGTCATATTTGTGTTTTTTTCTCTCCTCATTAAAAATTCAAAAATAAAAAATATCTTTTCCTTATTTCACTCATAAATTTCGAAATTTTTGGGTTGACTTAGTCAAAAAAATTTTAAAATAAGTTGTTTCTTGTTAGTCAAGTCAAGATTTCAATTTTAAAAATCTTATCTTTTCAAAATCTTTTTCAAAAATCACATCTTTTTTCATTTTTCTTATTATTTTTAGAAAATTTTAAAAAATTGATTTTTAAAATCTTTTTCTTAATCTTATCTCATAATTTTCGAAACTTTACTAACAATTAATGTGATTGATTCAAAAATTTGAAGTTTGTTACTTTCTTGTTAAGAAAGGTTCAATCTTTAAATTCTAGAATCATATCTTTTAGTTTCTTGTTAGTCAAGTAATCAATTTTAATTTTAAAAATCAATTCTTTTTAATTTCCTTTTTAAATCTTTTTCAAAATAAATTTCAATCATATCTTTTTAATCATATCTTTTTCAAAATCAATTTCAAAATCTTTTCTAACTTCTTATCTTTTCAAAATTGATTTTCAAATCTTTTTCAACTAACTAATTGATTTTTTTTGTTTGTTTTACTATTTCTTATCTTTTTCAAAACCACCTAACTACTTTTCTCCCTCTAACTTTCAAAAATTCCTCACCCTTTTTCAAAATTCTCTTTAATTAACTAATTATTTTAAATTTTAATTTTAATTTTATTTCTTCTCTTAATTTTTGAATTCTAACTTAAAATTAAAATAAAAACAAAAATATTTTTCTTCTCTTTTTGTTAATATTCAAATTTTCTCCTCTCTCTCATCTTTTTCTATTTATTTATTCATTTACTAACAATTCGAACCCTCTCTTCTCCTCTGTGTTCGAATTTTTCTCTTCTCCTTCTTCTATTCTTTTCTTCTTCTACTCACATAAAGGAATCTCTATACTGTGACATAGAGGATTCCTCTTCTTTTCTGTTCTCTTCTTTTTCACATGAGCAGGAGCAAGGATAAGAACATTCTTGTTGAAGCTGATTCGGAACCTGAAAGGACTCTGAAGAGGAAGCTAAGAGAAGCTAAAACACAAC
Organism: Arachis duranensis; assembly: GCF_000817695.3. NCBI lineage: Eukaryota > Viridiplantae > Streptophyta > Magnoliopsida > Fabales > Fabaceae > Arachis > Arachis duranensis. Next base: position 103,416,673 of record NC_029772.3, on the reverse strand, counting down.
ACTCTGAAGAGGACTTTACTGAAATTTTTGAAAAAGAAGTAGACATGGCCGAACCCAACAACAATGCAAGGAAGATGCTTGGTGACTTTACTGCAAAAGCTATGATTGATGTAGACAGAGGAGAGTTGATCCTTCAATTGAATGAGGACTACCTTGTGTTTAAAACTCAAGGATCTCCCTCTGTAACTATGGAGAGGAAGCAAGAAAAGCTTCTCTCAATGCAGAGTCAAACAAATGCCCGCAGTCAAACTTTAAATTTGGTGTTGGGAGGCCACAACGAAACACTAAAATTGGTATTGAGAGGCCACAACCAAACTCTAAGTTTGGTGTTGGGAGGTCCCAACAATGCTTTGAACATTTGTGAAGCTCCATGAGAGCTCACTGTCAAGCTATTGACATTAAAGAAGCGCTTATTGGGAGGCAACCCAATTTTATTTATCTATGTTATTTTCTTTTTTTTAGGTTGATGATCACGTGGAGTCACAAAAACAATTGCAAAAATTCAAGAAAAATAAAAACAGCATTAAAAATAGCACACCCTGGAGGAGAAACTTACTGGCGTTTAAACACCAGTAAGAGTAGCAGAATGGGCGTTTAACGCCCAGTCTGGCACCATTATGGGCGTTAAACGCCAGAAAAAAGTACCAGACTGGCGTTAAACGCCAGAAAGAAGCAACAAACTGGCGTTAAACGCCAAAAACAGGTTGCAGCCTGGCGTTTAACGCTAGGAAATGAATAAAAGTTGGCGTTTAACGCCAGAAACAAGCAGTAATTTGGCGTTAAATGCCAGGATTGTACAATAGGGGCGTTTTGCACGTCTAAAAGGAGCAGGGATGAGAAATCCTTGATCCTTCAGGATCTGTGGACCCCACAAGATCCTCACCTACCCCACCTCTTACTTCTTCCCCAAAACCCCACCCACCTCAATTTAAAAATTCAAATACTTTTCCCTCCCAAACCCAACCCTAATGACCGAAACCCCACCCTCCCATCACCCCTATATAAACCTCTCACTACTCCTTCATATTCACACAACACATACACCTTTCCACCATCTTGGCCGAATTCACTTCTCCCTCCTTCTCCTCCATTTTTCTTCTTCTTCCCCTTCTTTCTTTCTTCTTTTGCTCGAGGATGAGCAAACCTTTTAAGTTTGGTATGGTAAAAGCATCACTTTTTGTTTTTCCATAACCATTTATGGCACCTAAGGCCGGAGAAACCTCTAGAAAGAGGAAAGAGAAGGTAAAAGCTTTCACCTCTGAGTCATGGAAGATGGAGAGATTTATCTCAAAGGTCCATCAAGACCACTTCTATGAAGTTGTGGCCAAGAAGAAGGTGATCCCTGAGGTCCCTTTCATGCTCAAGAAAAATGAGTATCCGGAGATCCGACATGAAATCCGAAGAAGAGGTTGGGAAGTTCTTACCAACCCCATTCAACAAGTCAGAATCTTAATGGTTCAAGAGTTCTATGCCAATGCATGGATCACTAGGAACCATGATCAAAGTATGAACCCGAATCCAAAGAATTAACTTACAATGGTTCAGGAGAAATACTTAGATTTCAGTCCGGAAAATGTAAGGTTGGCGTTCCACTTGCCAATTATGCAAGAAAACGCATGCCCCTACACTAGAAGGGTCAAATTTGATCAAAGATTGGACCAAGTCCTCATGGACATATGTGTGGAAGGAGCTCAATGGAAAAGAGACTCAAGAGGCAATTCGATTCAATTGAGAAGACCGGACCTTAAGCTTGTGGCTAGAAGATGGTTGGAGTTTATCCAACGCTCCATCATTCCTACTAGCAACCGATCTGAAGTGACTGTGGATCGGGCCATCATGATCCATAGTATCATGATTGGGGAGGAAGTGGAAGTTCATGAGATCATACCTCTAAAACTCTACAAGGTGGCTGACAAGTCATCCACCTTGGCAAGGTTAGCCTTTCCTCATCTCATTTGTCATCTATGCAATTTAGTTGGGATTGACATAGAAGGAGACATCCTCATTGAAGAGGACAAACCCATCACTAAGAAAAGGATGGAGCAAACAAGAGAGCTCATTCATGGACCTCAACAAGAGCATGAGGAGGATCCTCATCAAGAAATCCCTGAGATGCCTTAAGGGATGCAATTTCCTCCACATAACTATTGGAAGCAACTAAACACCTCGTTGGAAGGCTTGAACTACAACATGGACCAACTAAGGGTAGAGCACCAAGAGCATTCCATCATTCTCCATGAGATTAGAGAAGATCAAAGAGCTATCAAGGAGGAGCAACAAAGGCAAGGAAGAGACATAGAGGAGCTCAAGAGCACCATTGGTTCTTCAAGAGGAAGACGCCACCCTCACTAAGGTGGACTCATTCCTTAATCTCCTTGTATATTTATTTTTCTATTTTCGGTTTTATGCTTTATGTGCTATCTATATTTGTGTCTTCATTACATGATCATTAGTATCTAGTGTCTATGTCTTAAAGCTATGAATAATTCCATGAATTCTTCACCTCTCTTAAATGAAAAATGTGCTTAATTACAAAAGAACAAGAAGTACTTGGATTTTAAATTTTATCTTGAAATTATTTTAATTATTTTGATGTGGTGGCAATACTTTTTATTTTCTGAATGAATGCTTGAACAGTGCATATTTTTTATAGTGAAGTTTATGAATGTTAAAATTGTTGGCTCTTGAAAGAATGATGAACAAAGAGAAATGTTATTGATAATCTGAAAAATCATGAAATTATTCTTGAAGCAAGAAAAAGTAGTGAAAAAATAGCGAAAAAAAGAGAAAAAGAAAAAGAAAAAGCAAGCAGAAAAAACCAATAGCACTTTAAACCAAAAGGCAAGGGTAAAAAGGATCCAAGGCTTTGAGCATTAATGGATAAGAGGGCCCAAGGAAGTAAAATCCAGGCCTAAGCGGCTAAATCAAGCTGTCCCTAACCATGTGCTTGTGTCATGAAGGTCCAAGTGAAAAGCTTGAGACTGAGTGGTTAAAGTCGTGATCCAAAGTAAAAGAGTGTGCTTAAGAGCTCTGGACACCTCTAACTGGGGACTTTAGCAAAGCTGAGTTACAATCTGAAAAGGTTCACCCAGTTATGTGTCTATGACATTTATGTATTTGGTGGTAATACTGGAAAATAAAGTGCTTAGGGCCATGACTAAGACTCATAAAGTAGTTGTGTTCAAGAAACAACATACTGAACTAGGAGAATCAATAACACTATCCAAAATTATGAGTTCCTATAGATGCCAATCATTCTGAATTTCAAAGGATAAAGTGAGATGCCAAAACTGTTCAGAGACAAAAAGCTACAAGCCCCGCTCATCTAATTGAGACTAAGTTTCATTGATATTGTGAGATTCATTGTATATTCTCTTCTTTTTATCCTATTTTGTTTTCAATTTCTTGGGGACAAGCAACAATTTAAGTTTGGTGTTGTGATGAGCGGATAATTTATACGCTTTTTGGCATTATTTTTGCATAATTTTTAGTATGATTTAGTTAGTTTTTAGTATATTTTTATTAGTTTTTAAGCAAAATTCACATTTCTGGACTTTACTATGAGTTTGTGTGTTTTTCTATGATTTCAGATATTTTCTAGCTGAAATTGAGGGACCTGAGCAAAAATCTGATTCAGAGGCTGACAAAGGATTGCTGATGCTGTTGGATTCTGACCTCCCTGCACTCGAAATGGAAATTTTGGAGCTACAGAATTCCAAATGATGCGCTCTTAACTGCGTTAGAAATTAGACATCCAGGGCTTTTCAGCAATATATAATAGTCCATACTTTGCCCGAGTTTAGATGATGAAAACTGGCGTTTAACGCCAGCTTTCTGCCCTATTCTGGCGTTAAACGCCAGAAACAAGTTGCAAAGCAGAGTTAAACGCCAAAAACAAGTTACAAACTGGCATTTAACTCCAAGGAAGACCTCTACATGTGAAAGCTTCAATGCTTAGCCCAAGCACACACCAAGTGGGCCCGGAAGTGGATTTTTGCATCATTTACCTATTTCTGTAACCCTAGTAACTAGTTTAGTATAAATAGAACTTTTTACTATTGTATTCAGAATCTTTGGATGAGCTTTTGGAATATCTTTGATCATTGTTAGTCCTTAGACATTGGGGGCTGGCCTCACGGCCATGCCTACCTTATTTTCACTTATGTATTTTCAAGGGTGGAGTTTCTACACACCATAGATTAAGGTGTGGAACTCTGCTATTCATCGAGTATTAATGCAAAGTACTATTATTTTCTATTCAATTAATGCTTATTCTTATTCTAAGATATCCATTCGCACACAAGAACATGATGAATGTAATGATTATGTGACACTCATCACCATTCTCACTTATGAACGCGTGATTGACAACCACTTCCATTCTACATGAAGACAAGCTTGAATGTATATCTCTTGGGTTTCTAATCAATGATTCACATCGACTCCCTTCTGATAATGGGGCATCTTAATCTGAGATTGGAACCTCCGTGGTATAAGCTAGAATCAATTGGCAGCATTCCTAAGATCCGGAAAGTCTAAACCTTGTCTGTGGTATTTCAAGTAGGATCCGGGAAGGGATGACTGTGACGAGCTTCAAACTCGCGACTGTAGGGCATGGTGACAGACGTAAAAGGATAGTAAATCTTATTCCTACACGATTGAGAACCAGCAACTGATTAGCCATACGATATCTGTGCTTGGTATTTTTCATCCGAGACGAGCAATCTGACAGTTGATTAGCCGTACAGAAATCGTAGAGGACCATTTTCACTGAGAGGACGGGAAGTAGCCATTGACAACGGTGACACCCAACATACAGCTTGCCATGGAAAGGAGTATGAAGAATTGGATGAAGGCAGTAGGAAAGCAGAAATTCAGAATGAACAATGCATCTCCATACGCTTATCTGAAATTCCCACCAATGAATTACATAAGTATCTCTATCTTTATTTTATGTTTTATTTATCTTTTAAATTATTAAAACTCCATAACCATTTGAATCCTCCTGATTGAGATTTACAAGGTGACCATAGCTTGCTTCAAGCCGACAATCTCCGTGGGATCGATCCTTACTCACGTAAGGTTTATTACTTGGACGACCTAGTGCACTTGCTGGTTAGTTGTGCGAAGTTGTGAAAAGGAGTGATATTACAATTGTGCGTACCAAGTTGTTGGCACCATTGAGATCATAATTTCGTGCACCATATTACATACACCAATTCTAAGGATTCACACAATCCTTTCTCTCTCAATTTCTCATCTAATTTGACTTGGTTATGCTAATACCTAATTCTTCACTCTAAGTGCTAACCTAACTTAAAAAGGGACACTTCACAGGTACAAGACATAAGACATAAGAAACAACCTAAAGAAATCTGAAATCACTCTAGGCATTTCTCTCAAGTGTTTCACTTAGCCTTTTATCACTCATCATAGGCTTTTTCTTGATTCTTCTTTTTCATCCTTTTCCACTCAAGAAATTACAGGAAGATATACATAGAAAATAAAATACAAACTGTAGAACATGAAGGAGATTGATGCATTAACAGCCTTTGTTAATATAAGTTAAACCGAATTCAGCTAACTCTGATTAAGTTCTTCATCTGGCGGAATGCTTCTTTAACTTAGAAACATTCAAAAATGTTGAACTCTTCACAGAGAAGCTCTTCAAACAAACTCAGATTCTGGTTCTCTCTCCTTATTTCAGAAAGATGAAACTTTTCTTATTTGTACTTCTTTCAAAATTGCTGTCTTGATTTCTTCTGAGTCAAGTCCTTGAGTTGTGTGCTTCTCAAGCTTGTCATTTCACTTTCTTTAATTAACCCACAAATTAGGAATTTCAATTCTGATTTTCTTGCTTGACTGAGGTCAACTGAGCAGCAAGGCTTGTTGTTCAGTGATAAGCCCCAAATCCATACCATTGAGAATGTGCTTTGGCTCCAAGTAACTTTGTGAACCATTGATTTACAGCAGCATAGATTAGAAATTTCTTTCTCCAGTTATCCCAAAATGGTGTCGCAGAGAGTTGGAGAAGGAGTGAAGAAAATAAATTGCATGCAAATGAAAATAAATCACCTTTAACTTATGACTAAGCTTAGCACGTTTTGATTTGGGTGATTAGACATTTACTTTTGTGATCTACCTTTCTCTTTCTTTCTTCTCTGGTGAATGAACCAAGAAGAAGTTTTCTTCTCTTTCTTCATGTTTCTAACCGAAGTGAACTCGTGAATGATGGCTTTGGAAGGCTTCCACTTGAATGATGCAACTTGGGCTGGATTTTCTTCCCTTACCTCTCAGCCTATGTGATTTCTTTGTTATTTTCTTTTTGAGCTTAGTTTTAGCAACTTCTGTTTCTTTGTTTCATTTGATTTGGGCTACTCTATTTTATTTCTTTGGCCTGTAATACTAATCAAACACAATCAAAAGATAATTGGATGTTTAACCTAATAAAATTATATTTGTCATCATTAATTTAAAATTAGTATGTACATAACTCAACACCATGTTTTGTTTTTATGTCCACAAGGTATTTGTGAAAATGCCAACTATAGATTTTGAGTAGATTTTCACTCCTTGACTCGGGAAATGAGTTTCTAGGATACTAGAGTCATAATGTCCGATATTTAGTGGTAATTCTTTGGTTGTTAGTTGATTCTTGTTTCCATTGACGCTAGCTTCTTACTAAATTAATTAGTAAGTTAGCTAGGAGTTATGGATTAAGGTCAAGTATGCTTGCTTGACTTACTCCTCGATGTTAGGGGTTGACGAAGTGAGATTAACTCATCATAATTGCCATAGTTGTGGTTATGACGATGATAAAATTCTTAATTCTCATTCCCAAGACAATGCTCTTTTATACCATTAGTGCATTGTCACTAGTTTTGATCTTGCTGTCTTTTAATTTGCACTAATTGTCTTTTGCTTCATTGTTAGTTTATTTATTCTTTAGTTCTTTTAATTTTTCCGTTCTATGCTTCAAAACCTCCATATTTTACAATCGAGAATGTGTACCTAATTTGCATGGTCCGAGGGAGACGACCCGAGACTTAAAACTTCCAGTTTTTATTGGTTTGTATTGTGACAAACAAAATAAAACTTTTATTGAAAATCAATTATTGGTTCAGAACTATACTTGCAACGAAGTTATTTTGTAAAATTTCGAATCGACGTTCAGTTCTTGTCAGTGACTTACAAAAAGTCCTTTTTGAAGTGCATTCCTAGAATCATAAGGTTAGTGTTAACCCTCAGGAGAGGACATGCACATGCAATATTGGCAATTGACTGGTAAGTTTGGTTTTATAATTACTAGTTTGTTGCTAATTGTCCAATGTATGATTCTGATTAAATTAAATTGGACCCAACAGGAATGTCTTGTAGACATGCAGTTGCAGTATTGGCTAAAATGGGTCTTAAAGCTGAGGACTTTGTCCATAAGTTGCTAACTATAGATGCTATCAGATCAACATATTCATATTGCATTAAACCTGTCAACAATGAAGAGTACTGAACACCTACTGATGCTCCAAGGCTACTGCCTTTCACAATCAATAGAGTTGATCATTATACCCAAGTTGAAGAGAAGAGCTAACCCAATTGAGAGAGAGATGAGCACAACCAAAACAAAGAAGGCATTCATTGTTACTTGTTCTAAGTATGGCTAAAAACACTATTACTACAAGGCATGCACAAATGCACCACAAGATCCTAATTGGAAGCCCATAACTAAAAAGGGAAGAAGAGCGCAAAAGAGGACAACAAATTAGAATTCATCAACCACTCCAACAATAAACACTTATTAGGTACAATTCTTTACTATAATGTTTTTGGATTAGGAATCAAATTGTCCAAAAAATAAAATATTCAGGGATTTATATGTCCTAAATAAGTTTAGATGAGGGCTTAATTGTGCATTTGTTTGTCACTAAGTAGGCACAAAAAGGTGGCAGCACCACCAATGTCAATGAAAATACCACTGGAGGAGAGACAGTATTAGATTCTGTGGTGAGTCCAATGTATAAGAATAGATGTTATATTATTTTGTTGCATTCTCTTAGTAGCTCATTAATTTGTCATAGACCAAGATAAGAAAAGCCAAGAAAAAACTTCCTAAAAAGTTTATGAGAGTTGGAGCAGTGGCCTAAACTCAGAGTGAAAAAATTTTACTGTCACAATCTGCACCCCAAGCTAAGAAAGTCATTTTTTATTTTTTTTTTTAAATAAAATCTATTTATGTTGTATATTGTTACATATTAATTCCATAGAAATATTTAGTTAATTAATTTAGTAAACTTGTAATAGACTGCAGGAGAAAATTCCAGTGAAAATCCTAAACCATTTAGAGAAAAACATCAGATTGTTAGGTCAACAACTTCATGTATTGTGCCTCCACCCGTACCAGTACCAAATCCAACTTTATGATTCAAATCTCAACCTTTACAAGCTCTGAAACTGAGGCCTCACAACTCACAAAACCAATGCACTGAACCAATAGTTGGTATGACAACTCCAAAAAATACAGATTTATGAGATTTGTGCCAACACTCAGCTATATACCTTTAGGACTTAGGCCTCCTAAGCAGCATTGATAATGCTAATAGAATTATAGAAATGTGAATTGTTATTTTGGTATTTTGATTGTTTAGTTTGCATCTTTTAAGACTTAAAGTGATAAAATAGTTTCAACATACAGATTAGTTTTTTGATATAGGACTATGTTGCTATCCTTGTTATGCTGTCTGAAGTATGAATAGATAAATTGCTTCTTAAGTATCAATATGAATATAATATATGAACTTCTATGCTTTATATGAAATTACATAGAAATTAGTTGAATCCATGCTATATGTACAAATATTTTCTCCACAATTTAAATTAAATTCAGGGAAGAAACTCTTAACATTGACAATAATTCATTTTTATTTAATTTCAAGAGTGTTAAAACACATTATTTTATCATAGGACACAAAATTCTTGGATAAACTAAAATTACTCATCAAGTTTCTTACAAAATTGTCTTGAATAAGCAGGTAACTACAATTCCACTATAAAATGTAAAAACACTACAACCTAAACTCAAGCATCTACTTTTAGCTATTTTTAATCTACTCTTCTCCAATTAATTCTCTAATTCAATCAACTTATCCTTTAGTTCTTTCACTTTATCATCTACTGTATTACTTAGGCCTTCAAATCGATTCTTCTTCTGTGACAATGCCCCCTTTGAGATTGTCTTCATAGCATACTCAGTAAATGAAGAAACATAATCATCTAGTCATACAAAGAATGAGCAATAAGTTTCTGTAGCCTACAATTTGAATTAACTTTGTGAGACTAATAGTAAATAGATAATTGAAACAATCAAAACATTAATACCATAAATATATGTTGAAGTAAGGGCAATGAAAGAATAACCTATTTAGATTATTTTCGGTCCCAATCATAAATAGAATAACATGAGACCTGCAATAGCACTTAGGGAGACTCATCTCTTCTTCCTCCGAGCTCGAACATTCTCACTAAAATTTATGCTGCAAGTCAAATTATCGCCTCCAATTTAAAAGTTCGAAAATGAACAACGTTCTCCATTCCCAATCATGACATCCTAGAACTTGTCTCTTGTTGTTTTGAATACGAGTGAGTGGGGAGAGGTTGGAGGTATAGAAAAGTTTAGAGTTTGTCATCCAAATTAAGTTTTAGTTCTTCTTTAATCCAAAAACAGTTTTTTTGGAGGAGGCAAGGGTATAAATTGACCCTGTTCATTTCTCTTAATCTAACGTGGCATTTCACTCTGAATAAATATACACATCAACATCAATAACTACTACATAGCAACAGAGGCCGGCGTGAGTTTTTTTTTTTTTGTGACAGAAACCACCTTATCCTAATTTAAAATGGATAAAAATTGAATTGGGTGTTCACTCTTCTAATACCATAATCTATTCCAATCACTATAACCACATGTCAATCATCCATTCATTGGGAAGTCAACTCCTAAACACCATTGGTCATCGCAAATTTGACCACCACAGAATTGACCAATATATATAGTTTTATTTTCATATATTGATAGTGTAAAATATTTTACACAATCGTATAATCACAACCTTTTTTAGATAACCATTCACTAAATCACAACCTTTTTTTAGATAACCATTCACTAAATTATTTTTACTGATGTAACGTTATATAATTGGATGCACATGTAAAACATTTTACACTAAAAATACATTAAAGTTATATATACGAAAAATGACCAACAATTAACTATTAATATTTAAAAGTATAGACAAAATATATTATTAAATTAGCAAATTAAAAACATTAGATTGATAACCCTCTAATACTTTTCTAAAAAAATTATATCTAATAAATAAAAAATTAATAATCTCATTATAATGCCTATTAATGCATTAGTTATTTATAAAACCACCAAGATTATATCAATTCCATATTTATTTGAAAATTTGATACAATTTTAATATCTAGCATTTAAATAGACTAACTAAAATTAGGTAACTAAGAATCAAATTTTATTTTGACTTGAATAAACCCATTTCTCAAATTATAATCAACGCAAACTTTCTCTTACCAATGAAATCTTTGCTCACCTTGTCAAACTAGAAAGAGAAAAAAAAATCTTAAATTGTCCACAACTAGGAAAAAAAAATATTTGATAAAGATTTTCTTGCACACCATTTTTCAAACATGAATAAAACAATTGTAAAAAGAACAAGTTTGTATACTTATAATTTGTAGATCCATCTGACATACACCTCTTATTAACATAAGACACATTCCATATCTTTCTTATCTTAGATCCCATTTAATGGCAGAAAAATTTGTATTGAGAAAAGCACTGATTCCATGTAAAAGACAAAACAAGTAGATTCAAAAACAAGTACTGATTCCATGTAAAAGACAAAATAAGTAGATTCAAAAACTAACAAAAGTTTAGTTTTTGTGCTTACTCTTATAGTATATAAAAGAGGTGACTGAGAAAATAAGGAGCATAATTCCTTGTTAGATTGAGTTATTAGAAGAGACAGTGATGTGTTTCATGGGATTGTCTACTTGGTTTCCACCAGCATGCATGACAAACTCTGATGGAGAGAGAAATCTTCCATGGCAGACACACACAATACACACTTGTCCTCTGTTATACTTGTACAGTATCCCTTCTATTCTCTTCCCACTTGGCCCATCTCCTCTTGTACTCACACTTGGAATATGTCTCAGAATCTCCATTGCATCATCATTATTATTTTTGTTATTATCACCTTTGACGCACGATGATTGATTCTTCTTTGCCTTGAGCCTTTTGGCTGAAGAAGACATTTTCTGAAGAGTTGGTTGTTTTGATGATTTTTTGGGATCATATCCTTTAATACCTGATGGTGATGTCTTTATTTTGGAACTAGATTCTCCTACTTTAGTATAAAAAGCAAGAATCTCATCAATGTAAGTAGTGTGTATCATAAGTAAGCAATGAAATAACCGAATAAGGAGATTTGGAGAGAAGAATGGACAAAAGAAAGGAGAGAAACGATTATCGCAAAATTCAATCACAATCGATGTAAACTATCTATTACATGCGTAGTCATATTTATACAGTAAAAAATAAAATATACCATGAAAAATGTTAATGATATTTTCATATTAAAAATTGGTTACCAAATTTATTGTTATTTAATATAATTTGGATGAGTACTTTGTATTTCAATGGTATTATATAGAGATGTTTTAATTGTTAATTTTTTTCCAGACAAAACATGATTTCATCCCATGCATGCTTCTATTCTGACTAATTGGATTAGACCAATTATAATGGTAAGTTGTAACATAGTGTTCGCTATTAGCAAGCTACTAAAATGAGAGAAAGTGTGGTATAAGCAGAAACTTAGATATTATCTTTAGACAAACGGTCATGTTAACATTAACTTTATTTATAACATTAATTTTATATTCAAAATCACAGAAAAATCTTAAATATAATTTTTACCTTATAAAAGCCAATCCCGCTATGTTACCAACATCTGCCAACTCTTATTTATAACTGTGTTTAATGGAAGTGTCTTTGTGGATGTATCTAATAAAAATATCTTTTTTATAGTTGTGTTTAATAGAAGTGTCTTTATAGATATATTTTTTAGATGTCTCTTTATATATGTGTTTAAAATATAATAATTAATCATTGTTGGCAATAAGTTGACACATAATATGTTGGTATCCTATACTTTTCATATAAAAAAATATAGTTGATGTAACTAAAAAAATGTTAAAAGACATCAGAATTTATTATTTTTTACCATTAAGTGTCAATTAAAGTATGTTATTAGTTTACTAAATTAAATTTAAATTGATGACAGGTCAAAAACAACAAACTGTGATGGTCTTCTAACATTTTTCTTCGGAATGATTTATTTTGCTATAATTGTACTCTAACATTTCTCTTCAAAACGATTTACTTCATATAATTGTATCATGTACTATAAATACTCTACAAGATAGGTGAGGTATTACTAAAATGCAGCTTTTAATGCCACGTAATATAAAATTATTAATATATATTAATTTAAGGACAAACTTAATATCTAACTATAAATTGATGTTGTCTATTGTCCTAAACTATGTAGGTATATAACACTTTTTTTTTCTAACTTTAAAGAAATTTCTATTTTTATCTGTAACACAAAATTTAAACTTAACATTAAACAATCAAGAGAAGGAAACAAATAATAAAAAAGCAAGAAAAAAGAGTTACCCTCATGCCTTGAATCCCCATTAGGAGTCGCAAGCAGCTTTTTGACACGGTCAATGACATGAGCTGACGACGGCAAAACACTGGGTGCGGCGGCTCCACGCCTGTTCTGCTCGTGGAGTAGTAATATTTTGGCAGTCATGTGCATGTCCCTACACTTCATCATCACAGCCTCTGATGGCATTGACCAAGACCTCTCCAACCATGGAACAAAGGGATCCTTCTCTTTCCTCTCATTTTCTTCAATATAGATTATTGATGATGTTGATGATGACCTTTTCATCCATTTTTTTTCTTTAATCTAGCCACATGATGACAGTTTTAAAGTTAGGTCAATCTTCTGTTTTTTTTGTTTGTTAATGTGCTACCAAATAATCCCTTTACACAAATAATAGTAATATTAGTAAAAATCAACCTTAGTTAAGTAATTTAATTTAGTTCTTATGTGAAAAAAAAAAAGAAAGAAACATTTGTTAGCTTACCTCCATTGATATCCAAGAGAAAGGTGAAATCCTTGAACAGAACAACGACTTTGAAGATTTTCTTTTTCTGAAAACAACATAGATAAATAAGGGTTATTATTCAAACAAATAATATGATGAGACAAAAATCTTTTGCAACTAAAATTTTGAGAAATGGAAATTGTAGGAATAAGAGAAATTAAATTAAATAAATTGTACAAGGCTTAGAAAGCTCAACTCTGAAGTTTACCTTCGAACGAAGAATTTGAAGATGAAACAAAGAACAACAAAAGTTGAAAAAACAAACAAGCAAAAATACAAGTGCAAGTGGTGTATGAAGAAAATTTGAGTAAGATAAGAAAGAACAGAGTTAGAAAGTTCTCTTTTTCGGTGCATGCAGTTAAAGAACAGCGTAGAATGTTGACAACGCATAGTTAAACTATACACGTGGAGATTAATAGAGAAAGAAGGCTATGACATATATTGATTACGTGCCTCTTTGTCGGGCCGCCACGTAATTGCTCTAACAATATTAATACTGCTGTGTTCATATAAGATTAAATAAGATAAGAGTAATTTACTTATTTAAACTGTATGAATACTAAAACCATCAGACTGTTCTAAAAATAAGATAGTTATAATTTTATTCTTTTTTTTTAATATAAATTGTGGGTGTTAATATTTAGTTTAATTTATGAAATTTTATATTAAATTCAATTTAATTCTTAAAATTTTAATGTACTCAAATTGAATTTTAAGATTTATAATGGTATTTTATATTAATTGTTGAACTAATTTTTATTCACCACATATTAATTTGGTACATTATTTTACTGTGATTTAAATTTGTCCTCAAATTTTATGTGACCAAAATTTATTAGCGCTTTTAAAAGTTTGATTATTTCTATTAAAGTTCTAAATTTTTTAAGTTAAATTTATTATTGTTGTTTTAGTAAGAATGTTGGGAGCAGCCATACAAAAATTAAGGACTAACACAAATTACTATAGTAAATTTTGAAGTCTAAATTGAAATATAGCATAAGTTTTTTTAAAAAATATATAATCTACTAAAGAGCTATATATTGAAATTATGAGATAAAAAATATAAAACCTAAGTTTTTAAATTTTGGCAAATGATATGTATTTAGTCAAGTAATATATTTTTAATATAGTGAAAAAATTAAATTACTAAATAAGTACTTTATGTACAAAATATTCTATATAAATATTTTAAATAAGTAAGTACTCTATATATAAAATTAAATTATTAAGTAAATATTCTATTTTATTATAAATCTTAATTGCGCTCGTACTATTAATGCAGCTATGTTAATGAAAAATTAGTTAAGATGATAAATTTTTAATCTTTTAATTAAATTTGACTTTATTAATATGATAATAAATACAATTTTTGTTAATTACTAATATCTATTTGATCTAACACTGAAGTGAGGACAAATTTGTTTGGTGGATGAGAATATGTTGAAAAAGATCTTCCATTTGCTCTATGGTTACATGTAATTGGCGAGATTCATGTTTTTGATGTGATGGACTTAGTTATTAACTACTCATTTCATATCCATATTCCTATTACACACGTGTTCCCACGATGGATTCTGTTCTTATTCTCATACAATCTATCTTCAATAAGCAAGCAATGAGGACCTGTTCTCATGTTTTGAATATTAATTTTAGTCAATTAATAAATACCGCGCTTTATCTGCTAATGATAACTAAAGTTGCTCCCTATATTACTACTTATCATTTCTTTACACCTATCGCCAAATGTTTAAACTAACACATTAAGAAATTGCAACCGATCAACTAAAATAAAGGGGTCGTTCAAACTTGATATTGATGTAAAACCCATGATAAATAAGAATTTCTGTACAGCCTTAAAAACTTAAAATAGAATAAACTATCCTTTTCGTATTCTTTTTTTTCTTGAGCTGATTTCATCGCCATCGCCATAGGTCAAGGTGGTGTTTGGACTTTGGAGTTCCTAGTTTTATTCAACAGAGGCACAATTTTTCATTTCCCCCTTTTTAAAAAACTATGACACAAATTAAGTCAGAATAGAAAAATTCCATAGTAAAATGAAGGACGCTTACTCGGAGTTTAAAAATGAGGCTCAAGTCCAAAAAAAAAAAAGCTAAGCACACAATGTTAGAGCAAAAGCACGCAGCTAATTACGGTCACAAGCCACAAGCATTTCCTTCCAGATAACCCTTCCTATGAAAAGGTATTAAGGTCTCGTTAATAAAAAATTAATAATGTCACTCCCAAATTGATAACATCACTACTTTTGAATTATACTTAAGATAAAATACTATATTTCTCTCCACTATTTGGATCCCTAATATTTTACTGTTTGTTTATTTCCATGTCATGTATTTAAACATTGGTCAAGTTTTGTTTGTCACTTATATATTTAGTGAACGTGAATGAGTTTTTGTTCTCAAACCAACGTTCAACCAAATTTTGTGTTCAAAATAACAATAATGTTCCGTATTCATGTAATTTTCTTAATCAAGTCAATCAAGTTATTTTTGCTTCACGCATTCGCCACTTTTTAATGTAAACCTCTTTAATATAGAGCTTTTCTTTGTTCTTCATCCTCAACGTAGAGCTTCTCTTCTTTAACATAAAGCTTCTCTTTGTTCTTCTCTGTTCTGGTTTTTTTGTTTTTTTTTTTTCGTTTTCAGATTTTGATCTGCATTGCATTTGAATAGCGTATCAAAACAAAGAATGATTCAAGTGCAAATCAGTTGAATGAAAGCGATTTAGATTATTCTTCTTAATCAAATTAAGTGGACGAGATTTCGATTATTCAATAATTTTGAATTGAATTGAATGGAATGGAATGGAATCGCTAAATCCAATGTTGTTTATAAACACAATTTTCGGTTTATTTGGTATTATACAATGGTTTCATTTTGATAATATTTTCGGTTCATTCTAGACGCAGGTGTTTTTGAATTTGAATTTATATAATGGACAAATTTTAGTTCATTTATTGTTAGACAATGATTTTTTTATGAAAATATTTCGGTTCATTTTTCAACAATTTTGAATTGAATGCAATGGAATGCAATCGAATAAACTGATAATGAATGCAGGACTTTCTAAATTTACAGAATGCACATATTTTGGTTCATTGGTTATTATACAATGGTGTTATTATGACAATATTTCGGTTCATTTTACAGTCCAGGTGTGTTGTTGATGAACAATTTGTCCCAAAGATTGGGATAACTTCCAAGACACTGAAAGAAGCTGGAAAGTTCTACAAAGATTATTCCAAACTTACTAGTTTTTCTACGAAAATAAGGAACACCACTCGGAAGAGAGATGAGATTAAGCATTAACTAATTACATGTAGTAGAGAGGAAAAGTGAAAATCCAAGATATCTCCAACTCTGAAGACAAACCCTTCAGCTGGGTTAAATTGTCCTGCCAGAATTTACGTACACATAATGAAGGATGTTGGTGTTTGGACAATTCATTCACACCCTTACTATCCAGATCAAGCAGAGATGCTTAAACAACACAGGGAGCTAAGCATATTTGTGCGTCGTACCATGAAAACAATGAAGAAGCCAGAATCAGACCGAGTAGAACGTATCAGTCATTTGTAGCAGCAGCGGGCAATCATCGCGAACTAAGTTTTATTGAAAAAAAAATTGAGAAATTGCATTATAAGGGAAGTATGGAATATTTTCGAACAAGATGATGCCAAAGAATTTGGAAAGTACTTATTAAGAATGAAAGAGAATAATCAAAACTTCTTTTTTGAGCTTAACCTTGAAGCTAAACACTCTACCAAAAATGTCATTTATGGATTTCAATTTATCTTGATCACCATTTTTGAGCCGAGATGAGAAGCACACAAAAGAGTGAAATGATGCATACTTTTTTTTAACAAGTTTATCACAGGCAATAGCTCTTTGATTCAATTTGTAAAGCAATATGATAATTGCCTAGGAAGCAGAGAGCAAAGAGAGAGAGAATTTGATACTGTAGATTTTTATACCGTGATACCGTGTGCAACAAAATTACCAATAAAGGCTCAATTTTAGCATGTGTATACTCACAAGAAGTTCAGGAAAGTTCAAACACAATTCAGAGGAAAGGTGAATTGCATCACAAGATCAACGAATTTCACTCTAGGTTTTACAGCATGAAGTTGTAGAGTAAGTTTCTAACTCAATATTTAACAAGTTTGTTGTTACATACGACGCAATATCATGCGAAGTAAAGTGACAGTGCTTGTTGTTTGAGTCAAGGGATATACTATGTCGTCATTCTCTGAATGTCTTAAGTTTTGAACGAGTAGATAAAATGACACCAAAATATATATTGGAACGCTGGAGTAAGAACATAAAGATGAGGCACACACATATCAAGAACAGCCAAGACGAGCCTCTATTAGAGCCGAGAAGCAAGAGATTTGACGATTTGGTATTTCGCTCACGTAATATTTGTGAATTTACGTCAAAATTTGAGGAGTTGACTGGAATTCTGTACCTGGCTTTTTATAATGTCATGGCTGAAATGCAAGAATATCAAGCAAAAAGTAAAGGTAAATGTTCGTTATCTCACGAAGACGCTACGTTGAGTGATGTTAACAACCTTCAAAGCTTCTCACGTGTTAGAACAAGAGGACGTCCCAAGAACATATTAGGATCGAATATGAAAAAAAGATCGCAAATGCAACAAAGAAAAAGAAAAAGCTTACTCTAAGTGGATAACATTGATTTGCTTTTGATTAGGAAAAAATTCATTTGTGCATTTTGCTAATATATGATTTATTTTCTTTTTTGCAGTTGAACCTTTTAGATGGTGGATCAATGATTCAATCAAGCTCCTGCCTTTATAATGTATAGGATATGAATTATCCTGGAGAGTATTATAGAAGTTTCGGTTTTTATTAATATAAATTTCGATTCATGTATGACTAAATTTCGGTTCATTTGGGTGTTAGTCATATAATGAGGGTTAATTTCTGATTTCTATTATGTTTTATTGAATAGTCATTTTTTTATTTTTCATATTAGCTTCTGCAATTGTGTTATGGCAAATAGTTTAGGTGTTTCTGAAATCGAATAGTCATGTATACATTTTTTTCGGTTCATTGCGTGCAATAATTTCAATTCATTTGTGTTTTTGGCGCTCTTGAGGTTTGATAGATACATTGAATTCATTTACTATGAACCTAGATTCATTCAATACATCTCAGAAAATTTTGACAAATAAAAGAAATTAAAGAAAATATTTTTAAATATATACATTAACATTTACAATTCTTTACAAATTAGTGTTAATTACAATTCCTTACATGAGTCAAAGATTGAACCTATAACCTATTTACTTTCTATATCCCCATATGAGAATTCACAAAAAGGGCTTGAGAGGGTAGCGGATGACTTTGGAAGTCTTATCACTTCAGATGCCTCAATGGTTTTGTTTCTCAATTTATTTATCTTGTTTAAGAAAATGGTTAGACCATACTCCCGACTGAAAAAAATCTATTTCTTCCTATAATTCAATTGAAAAAAATTACTTAAACTAAACCCAAATGAAATAAGAAATAAATCAAAATTTGTTAATTTAGAAATTAATTACCTGTTTTTAGTTTTTACATTTATATTTCCTATTTTTTATCTTTGCAAGATCACTTGTTTTCAGCCATTTCATCACATATATCCTGCAATCATAACTAAGAAAAAAATAAAAAATAAAATATGATTAATAAGAGACACAGCATATTAATAATAGCACAATAAAACATATTAATAATAGCACTATAACAAAGAAAGATTTTACTTTATTCGTTGACCGCTGATCGTAACATACGGTGCTTCAATGCCCTCTTCGTTGTCCACCATCAAAGGCTCTGTCCCAGAATAGACCCTCATCTGGGATATTATTAAACCTTGAAAAGAATACAAAAAGTATACTTCAATTCAGTAATAATTGAAGAAAACTAAGTCCACAAACAATGCTCAATCAGGCACAATGAGTGATTAATAATGACTAGAAATAAGAGATAATTTACAACAAAAATATATAAATAAATTACAACAAATTTGTTCAAAGCTATTCTTTCTTCGAGCGTATCTTTTTTCTTGATGGGGTCAAAAGACCTTTTTCTTAACATCAGCAATCCACAATCACCAATGGCCTCCATGTCAAACTAGTGCAAACAGCTGAAATTTGAAAAAAAAAAAGATAAAATATTTCAGTCTAAATGAAAGCAAGCGACAAATTTATTAAAGAAGTTTTAGAAATCACAACTTACAAACGGATGCGATGCCATTTTTTTTGTCCAGCAAAGGCAAGAAGTCCTTAAATTCACTGATCCGGTAGGCCTTCTTAATTTTTGGATCAATGTAGTCGACCTTATGCTTCCCCAATATTAAATTCTACAAAATGAACCTCAGTTAAATCACAAATGAACTAAAATTACATCAGATTTGAACTAGCAGTTAAAAAAGCTCAATCGTCAACAAGAACACATCAAATTCATTTCTGGATTCAAATGAACCTCAAATAAACTAAGGAATAAACCAAAATTACTTTAGATTTGAATAAGTAGTAATAAGGACTCAATTATCAACAAAAATACACCGAATTCATTTCTGCATTCAAATGAACCTCAGTTAAATTACAAATGAACCGAAATTATATCAGATTTGAACTAGCAGTAAAAAAAGATCAATCATTAACAAGAACACATCGAATTAATTTCTAGATTCAAATGAATCTCAAATAAACTAAGGAATGAACCAAAATTACTTCATATTTGAACAAGCAGAAATAAAGACTCAATCATCAACAAAAACACATCGAATTTATTTCTGGATTTAAATGAACCTCAATTAAGCTAAGAAATGAACCGAAATTATATCAGATTTGAACTATCAGTCAAAAAAGCTCAATCATCAACAAAAACACATCAAATTCATTTCTAAATTCAAATGAACCAAAATTATTTTAGGAATAAAAAAGTTGGCTTACCACAATATTTGTCGGCACACATTATATTTCTTCATCAAATCTGTGACATTTTTTGTTGTTGAGAAGTATACACATTGCAAAGACCACCTATAGGACAAAAATTTATTAGATATATGGGAATAAATTTTTTTAGAAAAATCATTAATGTTAATGTAATAGTCGAAGAGTTTACCGTATTTTCTACATCTTGTCCGGATCTTAGAGAAAAGAAGTGAAATCTATCCCCCTCTAAATGTGCTTTGTGGTCCAACATGAATATCGTTTCAAACTCATTGGTTGTATCATCTTTGTAAACCTTTATTTGTGTCATCCACTGACAATATTTCTCCCTCATCTCCTCTATTATTTCTTTTTCTTTCACCAGAATCTTGTACCCTTCAGGGGTGTTCAAATTCGGCTCTGCACTTGTTTTCTTAGCATATTGCAATGCTGTTGTCATCCCGGCATCCATCACCGCCTCTATCAACATTCAAGTTGTGTTACTATTGATTGAGAGGTCGGGGACTAATGCTAAGGTTGAAGGAAGGTGCATCATCTTCCCAATGCCGAGGACAGGAAGAACTGCAAGATGATAAAAGAAAGTTTTAAGTAATAATAAAAAAACTTATGATATAACATCAAAACTAATACAAAGAATTTTAAGTAAAACTTACACATTAAGAGGAGCTTCTTGCTCCGATTGCCTTGTCGAAGTTTCTTCGCAGGTTTGGTGTTTGGGTTTCGAAGGGCAGCTAGATTAAACAGAAAAGTGTTCAATAATGAACCAAAATTATTATTATATACTATAAAAACTAATAAAAATAATTTTTTAAGTTAACCTTACACATTAAGAGGAGCTTCTTGCTCTGATTGCCTTGTCAGAGTTTCTTCACAGACTTGTTGTTGGAATTCCGAAGGACAGTTGGGTCAAACAAAAAAGTGTTCAATAATGAACCAAAATTATTATCATATAACATCAAAACTAATAAAAAGAATTTTAAGTAAAACTTACACATTCAATGGAGCTTTTTGCTCTGATTGCCTTGCAGAAGTTTCTTCGTAAGCTTGGTATTGGGATTTTGGAGGACAACTATATTAAACAGAAAAGCATTCAATAATGAACCGAAATTATTATTTTATACCATCAAAACTAATAAAAATAATTTTAAGTACAACTTACTCATTGACAGAAGTTTCTTCTGTTTGAGTTTCCAAAGGTATAGAGGTGAAGGTCTTTTGTTGTTTTATCTCTTCCACAAGAGAAATTGGAAGAGTCATTGCAATAGAAAATCTAATGAAGATAAACTAGAAAGAAGTTAATGTTGAATGATTATAATAGGAACTCTAAAACTGAAAGCTGCACATTCATTAGAATAGGAAAGTAGTTGAAAAGCTCACATATCCAAAGGTTGAGACTGAATTTCTTCCCAAACTGCAAGGATTTGTTATTGAGGATCAGGTGTTGTGCTATTGATAATTAAACAAAAATTTCGTGTATTTAATTAAACAAAAATTATTACCTAAATTTAAAAGACCAACGTAAGTATTTGAACTTACATAGTTGGAGGTTGTAAACTCTATTTTTTTTTCATGCCATTTTTTTCTTCTAAAAATTGTTATTGGGGTCTAAGGGGTATTTTTTCTAATAAAAAAGATACGAAATTAAAATCATCCACCAAGATTTTCTAATTATACTAAGAAATGAACCTCAATTAAAAGCAGAAGATTACAAACACATCAAATTCATTTCTGTATTCAAAGGAATCTCAATTAAACCTAGAAATGAACCGAAATTACTTCAGATTTGAACCTCAAGTAAATTCTATTTTTCATGCAATTTTTTGTTCTAAAAATTGTAACAGAGGATTTAGGGGTATTTTTTCTAATAAAAAAGATACGAAACTAAAATCATCAACCAAGATATTTTAATTAAAGGCAGAAAAATTAAATAAAAGTTAAGAAGAATTACTTGGTATTGCTCGGTGCATTTATAGACCGTGCCAAGCTCGTCTGTGTTTGTAACACAGGTTCGATTTCGCTGTCCAAATTTATAGTCGACAGTTTAACCAAAAAAATAAATATTATTCAATAAATCCAAACAAATTACATGAGGTTTTAGGAAAGTAAACAGAGAAAGAAAAAGAACTTAAGAAACTCAACCTTACTCCTGCAATAAATCATATTACGCGTCTGTCGAGTCACGGTCATCCGAAGCAACATTTACTTTTTTCAGCGTCGTGATTTTTTCTCTTCATTCTTTTTTCTTTTTGTTTTCTTTTCTCAGCACTCGTCCCCTCTACTTGTTCACTTCTGATAATTCATACAATAAGTTTAGATTTAAAATCAGGATGAACCATAATTAAAAAATAAATGACCCAAAATTATTTTAGACTTGAACAAGCAGTCAAATAGAGTCTATCATCAACAAAAACACATCGGATGTATACTGGTGACAAATATCAGAGCTGTAACTAACTTAACAAGCACACATGAACACTTTTTAGCAAATCCAAGTAAAACTAAATCAAATGAACCTCAAATAAACGTAGAAATGAACCGAAATTATCAATACTTGTCACATCATCAAGTGAATCTCAATTAATTCACAAATAAACCAAAATTATTTTATATTTGAACAAGCAGTCAAAAAGACTCAATTAAAAAATAGAATATATATTTATAATAACAAAATAATCATTTCTGAATCTTACTCGTCTTCAGATTCAGTTTTGCTTTTCGAATCCGTCAAAATAATTTTCCTTTTTTTTGGTTTGTTTTTCGCCACTCTTTGTGGTTGTTTTCTTTTCTTTGACGGTGTTTTCTCCATTTCTTCTTCAACTGCAACACATACAAAACATTTTGTTAAAATAATAATATAAAACTTCAAATAAATAGATAGTTTTCGATAAACGATGGTGAGAAGTATCTCAAATTTAGAAAAACTTTCATCTTCCGAAGACGAATGCAAGATGACAATTTTCTTTTTTTCTTTCTTTCTTCTTTTTTTCCTTCTTTTTCCCCTTCTTGTCTTCTATCCCCCCCTGGTGCTCAATTTTGCTCTTTTCACAAGCCCCTAAAACAGAAACTTATTTAGTTAGCACAATAATTTAGAAGCATCTGAATCAAAATTTCAAGGAAAATAATTTTTTTATTTACCATTTCATTACTTGTTTCCAAAGCAATCCGGCCAACCATCCTCCTCTGTGTCTAGTACGCCACCCATGGTGGCTCGGGAGCGTCATCTGCTTATGGATAAGGGAACTTCGTTTCATGGAAATATATTAACATTAACTCGAAGACGTAGCCATCAACCGAAAGTTTCTTTCCTGCACTCTGGGCTTTGATCCCCTTGATCAGGAAGCTCAATACATGAGACGCTCAATTCATTGTCGGACTGTTTTTACATGAAGGGCAGGCGGCTTATTATGGACCGAGGAGATTGTGCTTACTGTTGTTGGCAACAAGAAGCATTTCTTGACGAAGACGACGAAAGTCCTCTTGAATTTTAGCAAGTTTTCCTCTCTTTCAACACTCATATCAATCGTAGATTTTGTCAAAGATGCTAAAGTAGCACCTTTAAAGTTATCAACAATCTCCTTCTGTTGCTCATTTAGTTTGTTGTATGCAACTTTTTTAGGAAAATGATCCCCTATAATATTTTAATATAAACAGATTAGTAAAAATTACTCAGTTTATTTTCTGTATTCAAATGAACCTCAAATAAACTAAAGAATGAACCGAAATTACTTAAGAAATAACAAAAAAATAAAAAAAATACAAATGTAAAAGATGAAAAGTATAATACTGCCAAAATTTATGCCCAATACATCTTTTATCTTGGGAAGGGTTATGTAGATTTTGCCATAGAGAGTGTCCAAGCATCCATGATAGAGATCAAAGTAATGAATCAATTTTCTCAAGAGCTTGTGAGAGATATTCAATTCTGGGATATGTCCCAGTGCACCGAATTTCATTTTTTCAATAATAGTTTTCTTTTCTACACTCAATTCTTTGAACACCCTAGTTATTGATTTTTTTTTTAGCATCTCAGATCATGAATTTTTTGCAAGGATTTGAAACATTATGTTATGATATATTTATAATACCAAAATAGAGTTAATTTAATGTGTATATGCTTACATTATAATGTGACTTTTCCTTTTTTGAGATGGTCATCTTTTTCATTTTTGCTGTAAAGAAGAAAAAATTTGGTCAATACTTAACAGGTGAACCTCACTCAATTTACAAATAAACCGAATTTGGTTCAGCTTTGGTGAATACTTAACAGTAATATCAAGTGAACCTAACTCAATTCACAAATGAACCGAATTTGGTTCAGATTTGAACAAAAAGTCATAAACATTCAATCAGTAAGAAAAACACATTTCAATTCATTTCTGCATGCAAATGAACTCAATTAAACTAAGAAATAAACTGAATATCTTAAGGAAGAACAGATTTGGTAAATACTTGACAGTAGTATCAAGTGAACCTAACTCAATTCACAAATGAACCGAATTTGGTTCAAATTTGAACAAAAAGTCATAAACATTCAATCATCAAGAAAAATACATTTCAATTCATTTCTGGATGAAAATAAAAACTCAATTAAACTAAAAAATGAATCGAATTATTTATCAGGACCAATAAACTAACAACTAGTTTCATTCGATGCCCTAGTTACGAAAAAAAACAAGAAAAATGGAATCAGAGAAACTTAATCTACTAAAAGAACGAACTCAATCCACTAAACCTTAAATCAAACTAGAAAAAATGTGAGATTTGCGAGAAATTAATTGAACATAATAACAATAGTTTTCTCAGTACCTTGGAGAATCATTGTTCTTGTTTTTTGAGAGATTTTGAAAGAAATTTGAAATTCCTTTGTTGTAATTTTGAGTTGAAAGAACGAACGTTTTTGCATATTCTAACGCGAATTAAATTGATAACGTTTGGGGTTTTCCGCACGTGTAACACACGTCTCATTAATGAGTGGGTTTTTTTTATATTGAACCTGTTTGGTTGGACTTAAATACAAAAATGTTTGGATGTATAGTCCAACTGTTAAAATAATTCATTAAAAAATTTATGATTGTAGTTAATTCTTTTTACCAGTATTATCCGTTTTACTGCCAAAAAAAATTTATTGTTATAGTTAATTCTTCTTTCACCTACTTTACTCTTCTTACTGCAAAAGAGAATAAAAAAAATAGCTCAAAATTTTTTATATATATACTTTAATGTTATTTTTTAAGACTTCTTTTTATTTATCTATAAATAATATAATTTTAGTAAAAAAAGAAAAAATATTAAAATAAATGAAGAGTAATGATTCAAAATATAGTTCTATGTAACATATTTGTTTTGTCATAATTAATTTTGATATCAAATTGTCAAATATAAATTACGTTGATATCAACTCAATTTTAACAAAACTCAGTTTACAAAATTTAGAAAACTCCCATTTACAAACTGAAATTCAAATGCACCCTTAATAGTTCTATTTTAATTTAAAAAAAACGCATCTCTAATCGTTCTATTTTAATCTCAAAAAAATTACATCAATGTAGTCCTACTATTAACCCTTGCTGTTCGTTTGTGGATGGATTCCACTCTAGTAATGAGTGAGAAAGCCTTTGGCCTGGCATGTACATTACCTATTGAAGCAAGGGTTAATAATAATATTACATTAATGTCATTTTAAATTTTTTGAGATTAAAATAAGATGATTAAAATATTAAAAACCAAAACAGAATTTAACCCAAACATTGAAGACCAATATAATATTTTATCCACTATATTTTTTTATCTTCTATAATTATCTTTAATTCTTATTTGTCATATTAATATTTTTTGATATTTTTGTCATATCCATAAGGGCATTGGATATTTTTGGAAGGAAAAAAAATTAAAAAAGAGTGACATTATCAATTTGGGAGTAACATTTTCATTTCCCCATTAATATGGCTCAAAACAAACCAAAGTATTAGATTCATGGAAAAAGTTAATTAATCGAATCCAATCTAATCCAAATTTGATGTTCACCAAAAACCACAGAATGCAAGAAATAGTTCTTTCATATCCAAAATATTTGAGCACAAGGAGAAAGGAGCAAGTACACTTACATTAGCATCAAATCGCTAATGAAATGCCTGAAACTAATTATACTCATTCTCAAACTACAGCGAGATAACCTACGTAATGATAATAATACTACTCTTTTCAATGTTTAAGCAGAGACCAGAGATAGCAGCAGCTTATTACAGAGAACTCATTTTCTTTCTTATATTGCCATAAGGTCACCATAATTTCTCATAAGTACTATTGATCCTGCAAACAATCCCATAGCACGCAGCAGTTTCTGCAGAGGGAAACCAAAAAAGAATCAGCTGTCGTTCAAAACTAAGTTGAAAATTAAGATACCAACATGAATTAGGAGGACGATGTCTGTAAACTCGAAATAACCATTGAATATTCCCCATAAAATTTAAATATCTAAATATCTAAGTCATGCCTCATCGCTTTTGGATCTTGTCTTCTGATAGATTCAACAAAGATATTAGGACATAAACATGTTTGGAAAAGGAGACAGAAATGAAAGAACGTGAGACTGTCTACAATTTTAAGCTAAATTTTGTACTCGCAAACGAATTTAAGTTCATTTTTGTACCTCTAAAATAAAGAACACAGGGTACATGCGACAAAGCACTAACTTAGTAATTGCAAACTCTCTATTCACCAAGCATTACTACTTACTACTACCTGATCATTATATTTCTTCTTTTAGCTATGCTGCAACTTGGACAAATAACAAATATTAACTAATAGTTATGCCAATTATAAAAGCTTCACAGCAAAACTAAAGAATACCACAACCAATAACCTTTTACACCATGGAAACCCAATTTTTAATATGAAACTAATGGCAATGCCATGGCTAATCAAATGTTCTTAAAACATCAAAGTAACAAAGAAATTCGGCATCAGAACAAGGCAAAGAAAGAAACATTAACAAATTGAAAAGATTATAATATAAGATTCAAAGAAAAACGGCAACAAACAGAAAGTGATCTTCAAGTTTTGATCAAGAGCTGAAACTATACAACAGAAGCACTTAATAAACCAGGCAGAAAAAACACCGATTCATAATGAAACACAGCATGAGCCATCGATTGGTTTAGATCACAAACAACAAATTTTCAGCTCTTTTCTACACGCAGTTTAGGTATAATTAAAAAAGGACCATACGGTTCTCATAGCTACCCAAAAAATATGCAAACATTTTGAAAAACGATTCACTGTTTCAATCGAAAAACGGAGCATAATGAATCAAATCGAGTGGTGTAGAATGGAATTAGATGATAACCTTATTGAAAGCCCACTTTTCATCGTCGTTGATTTGAGAACAGACGAAATCTTTGAGGTATTGAACCGAAATCACAGAGTCCGCCATTGAAGAAATGGAAGAGGGGAAAGAGAGAGTGGCAGATGATTTGATCGGTATTAGGTTTAGGGTTCTGGGTTTTGACCGCAAAATGGCATCTATGCCTTTTCTTTTCTTTTGTTCTTGACTGGCACGTGACGCACATGTACCGACCCGCACCTCTTTTATTATTATTATTATTGAAAAATTTTGTTGAGGTAAGTAATAAAATTAGGATTTTGCTAATCCAAGATGAAAATGCTTTAAATTTTTTTTCTTATTATTAAAACAAATTTCATAATTTTCTAACATGAAATAATTAGTTTAACTAAATTCATAAAATCATCCATAAAAATATTACGTTGTCAACAAAATTATTCATGAAATACAAAAATCAAAGCCTTATCCAGTTATTTATTTCTAATCAAACTCCTATCTAAAACTATTTAGATGTACTGTGGGTATTATGTTTTGTAGATTTTCTTGATTAAATATTAACATGCATAATTGAATTATCTTTTGTTATGTTTTATTTAAAATAATTTCTTGAAAAAATAATAAACAAATTCCTGATTTTTTAAAATTGACAAATAAATTTTTCATAAATTTTAATTGCAAATACATTCTTAACGTTTGCAAATTGGGGACAGATATGTTTCTCGTCCATTTATCTCTCCTAAAGCAAACGGAGATGGTTGAGCTGGCACCCACATATTCATAATGGAGCTACGGTGTTTATTACGGTGCTAAAGTGTAGGACAACTAGATTTTTGTGCTCCAAAAATGGCGCCGTTTTGAGAGCTGCTTTAAATCTTCAAATTCTAATCAGACTCCATTGCAGTGTCGTTCATCAAGTTTAAAGATAAGCCCCTTCTCAATTCAACCTCAACACATAAACAACATTGCCATTATTATGCTTAACCAAAACCCCATTTATAAAAACTTAATTTTTAGCTGCTTTCTCATAATCCAAACACTAAAAAATTCAACTTTTTACATCTATTGCATGGAATTAAATCCTTGCATTTTGCAAGAAAATCAATGCTTCACTTTCAAAAGAGGAGCTTTTCTCAAAAGACCAATCATTCGCTTGTCTCACCGAAAATTCCATCGACAACGGTTGGCGATGCACCCAAACTAGTCAACAAACTGGCATAAGCTCACCGATTGTAGCATCAACTTCGGGTGCAACGCATTGGGCAGAAAGGTGGCCAGATCTACTAATGAAATAGGGGCAGCGAAACCAAAGCTTTCACTCCCTCTCCATGGGTAAATCCGCTATGGTGCCCCGGAGGAGCGGGTCGAGTTCGTATCGCCGTGGAGCAATAGTCACATTCACCCTTGAAACATGGAACATCTTTGAGGAGAAATTGTTTCTTGAAGTTCAACAAGCTTTCGACAGCTACAAGACGGTAGACGGCCGCAGCGCCAATGTCCACGTCACCGGTGACAGCTACATCATGGTCCAATATGTCTCGAACGTGATCATCCACAACATCTACGTCCACCATTGCAAGCCCTCTAGCAAAACCAACATAAGAGCCTCTCCAACCCACATGAAGTGGAAGGGAGTCTCTGACGATGACGGAATCTCCATCTTCGGGCCATGTTAGATATGGATTTGACTAGAATTTGAAAATTTAAGGTAGCTCTCAAAACAGCACCATTTTAGGAGCACAGAGACATAGTTGTCTTCTAACTTTCTAAAAAGATTAAACTTTAACACCGTAACAGACGTAACTCCATAATGAACACATAGACGCCAACTCAACTATCTCCATTTGCTTTAAGAGAGGCAAATAGATGGAGGAAGTATTTGTCTGCCATTTGCAAACATCAGGGATATATTTATAATTAAAATTTGTGAGGAACTTATTTGTCAAAATTTTAAAAAGTCAGACACTTATTTTGTCATTTTTCCTAATTTCGTTGTTCTGTTCAAAACAAGAACGAGTTTCTTAAAAACTTATTATTGGAACATCCAAACCTCCTTTAACGTTCTATTACTTAAATCAACCATCTCTATTTACTATATACATTATCATTTTTCGCCAAGAGAAGTTCGTTTGGAACATTAAATTAAATTCTTTATCATCTGCAGAAGATTTTGTCTCCAATGTTTGCTAACTCGCAAAATCTCGGGTGTTAATACAACCCATTACAGTACTACTAGTTCAACAGAAAGCAGAAAAATAAAACCTGGAAAAGTTCTCTTGCAATCACCAGAGGTGAAAATGTTGTGTTCATGAACAGGTTCCCAATTTACATAAGAAAATTCCACACAAATATCCATGCTAAATAACTGTAATAGGTGGAACACTCATGCTCAATATGGCTTAGAAAAATAGCACAAGGCAAAGTGCATCGTTATGGAGAAAAAAAAGGAATACATGATTGTGTCAAAACACTCCTGCATGGGCAGATCAACCCACTAATCCATTAAATGATTGCAACAATTCAAGTTGTAAACCTCAAATTCTGCCTAAACAAGTGGAAAAGAAATAGGAGTTTGCCTTCCTCCTATAAAAAAATCCCCCCCAACCCCCAAATTTCCCATTAAACTATGATTACCTCATGCTCAAGTTGATGGTGCAGTACTTCGGTTGCCAACACCTTGCCGTCCACCCCGCCCACTTCCATTTTGACTGGGCCGTTGAGAACCATCTCCCTTTTGTCCAGCTGGACCCTTAGGTCGCGTTGTGAACTCTCCTTGGTTTCTGAACTCATTTCTGCCATAACCTCTTCCGCCACCAAATTTTGCACGCCCCCTGAAACTGTCACTTCTGAACCCACCTCTTCCGGAGGGAAACCTTCCTCTTCCACTACCACTAACTAGAATAAGGACAAAATGAAGGAGGAAAAGGGAGAATAATCAACCTCTGATAAACTTGGCTACGATGTTTTGTTCAAAGTAGAAGTAATAATGAATATATACCAACATACCTCTTGTAGTAGTTCTCTTCTCCTCAATAACAGCTTGTCGATCACCAACGGTGATAGGTGAAGCCTGAAATTAATTTTGACAAAACATATTAAATGAATAATATAGATTATTAATAGGTCACATGATATGCACCTGCTAGGTACGTGCAGTACTGCAGTATCATGAAAATACCACAAAGCAACCTGTATAAGTGGTAATTCTTCCGTTGCAGAGTGCAGATCAGAACTCAAGAGACATGTCTACTATAATCAGTTATATTATTATATTATCTTTCAAAACTGAATCAAGTGAGCAATATCTTTGCAGAGAAACATTAGTGAAATGCAGAGGAAACAGTGTGTTATCGTATGATATTTTAATTAGAAATGAAGATATCTTATTCACGTAAATCTTCTCTTTCCAACCATTAGATCAATTCATATACTTCACACAAATATCACACGTTTACACCTTCAAAATGCTACCCAGAGGAACTAAACAAGTTTACCCATATAATAGATATCCAAAAAATAATCCGTTTCCAAAATGCATTTACATCAGTTCAAGTGGATATCCATAAAGGCAAGCATTTTACAAGCATACGCAATTTCTTATGTGCTGAAGATGCAGAAAACATTCATTTCCAGAATGTTGCAGCCCACAATTGCTATATTAAAAGCTAGAACTCAGGAATTACAGAAAAAACTGAAAAGCTAATGGTGATCAATACCACTATCATCTACTGAGTATTTCAAATGTTATGTTGAGATTATGGTTGTCCATCTTTTTATTTCATGTCATGATAAAGAAACAACAGTGAGGAGCAATAAAATCAACAGTTCAACACGTACCTCAAGTGCGCTATTCATGGAAGTCATTTCCTCAAATTCAACAAAGCCGAAACAGAAGCCATGCTGCAAGGAGCCAAAAGTAAAAGCTATCCTATAAGCTTTACTCAGAAAACCCATAAATCATTTGGAGGTTTATGAAGTATTCACAGACCTTACTACTTCTAACTTGGATTCCACCATGCTTAATAGGACCAAATTTCTTAAAGACCTCCTCAAGTTGTTCAACAGTTGCATTAAATGGCAAATTCCGTATGTATATGGAATGACCTTCAGCTGTTAAAAGTAAAAAAGGCAATTCAATCGATTTCCAACCTATAATTTAAGGCCAGAGTATATATGAAGTAATAAACTCCAACTTATTTTAGCCTCCTTACATAGTTACATATGTTTAATCTCTTACAATTCACAAGTCAGAACTAGATGAAACAAATATGTCAAGGAGGAATATGAGTCTATATCACAGCTAACTAGTCTGAGAAAAGATAGTGGCTGTTAGCCATATCAAGAAGTTTCAATATATACCTTCCTCATGAACATCACTACTCCCAGGAGCACTGTCATTACTAGGAGCTAATGCCTCTGGTACTGGAGTTGGTTTGGTAGTAGTAGGCCATTGTTCACTGGATTTAGCAGGTACTGCTCTTACAGTTCGGCTGGGAACATATACAGGACCAGATGCTGTGTTACTTTTCATTACCTTCATGTAAATAAAATTCATTATGTTACGGAATGTAAAAACTGGAGGAGAAAAAGAAAATATGAAAATATATGAAAGTAAACTAACAATTGATGCATATGAATATGACTTCTTCGGTGCATCATCCTGGACTGCAGAAGTTGAATCATGAATCGCAACATTCTGACTTAAATCTGCAGAGGGTTCAGCAACCTCTTCATCAATAACTGATCCTTCTTCCTCATTGTCCTCTGGATTATAACCTTCAGCTCCATTATTAAGGTTTTCACTCTCTGCTGTTATTGCAGGGTTGGTCACAAGATGTTCTGGAGCATGTATATTATCTAGAAACATGTAAGCATCAATTAAATATTGTCAAGATAAATAACTGTTGGGAATATGTTACAGAGATTAGCCATGCTGACCTGCTTCCGGCATGGCCACTGCCTCAGCTTTTTCATTGACAGTGGAGTCGGGATTTGATGACTGCAGTGTGTCATTCTCCTCAACATACCTAAAGACGTCATTTAAGACATAATACCCCTTATCTTGTGGTGCCAGAAAGAATGTCTGTGAGAACTTCCTTTTCACATTATCCTTCCCGGTTAAGCATCCAGTTACTAAAACTATCACACCTTTCTCATATGACTCCTGAGCATCAGCAGTTTTTATTTCTGCTGTATAATCTTCATAATTCAAGGAAAGTATCTTTTCATTGATTGCCTGATCCAACAGTAATTGAATTTTGATTAATGAAAAGTAGAAAAACTGAAACTACACATTACTAATAATTACAAGATGTCAAGGCCACAAAGTGTAGTCCAATAAGAAAATTTTATTAACCAAATCATTAACAGCCAGCTTCTTAAGGAGCACGAATGTTAAAGTAACTATGCATCATATCAAGGGAGTATGGATGTTATCTGATCGCTGAAGTATTTAGTTAAATATACCAATAAGTTTGAGAAATTTTTCCTGTAAAAACTATATTATGCATATCCTGTTCCTGGTAGACTTACTTGCATAGTAGTCACAGTTGTCATCTGGCCATCGTTGTCTGAACGGCTTAAGAAACTTGAGTCCTGGTAAAATCTGTGCACCAAATTTGGGGATTGGTGTAGAATGTGATAGTATTGCTCCACAAATGCATTGCCGACAACTTGGGCACTAGGAGCGGTGGCAGGGCTTGCTTCCTGCATTGCCATCTGCAGAAGAATTTACAATAAGGCAAAGCAGAATAAATCCATTAAGCAGGATAATTTTTAGTTGCAGATATCATTAACCGAGAAATCATCTCAGTTTGATGCCATGCTCCACATTGGCCCCATCACAAGTCAACAAAGAAATTGCATAGATGAACAAAATTGTATGTCATGTAAAAGAACAAATCAACGATGCAGCATCCGTATACATAAATTAGATTAAAAACAGCCGTGAAGCATCGGATAAGATCCAACCTATAGAACGCAACACGAATAGAGTGTGGAAACCAGGGAGATATGCACAAATGAAACTTCGAAATGGCTAACTATCCCAGTCACACTGCTTGCTTGTGTGACTATCACGATACCCTAAGGGTGCGTTTGTCAATTGTCATTTTAGAGTGTAAGTGAGGTAATGGAATCCATTCTACTCATAAAGCCATTCTCATCCCTTCCATTCCCTTTTAGATCTCAACTAACAGATGCACCCTATAGCAAATAACTAATGAGATAAACAACAATCCCAACTTGCAAACGAACCCTAAAACAAATTAGGAATAATGAGCTAGAACAGCATCAATTCTACATGAAGGAGATAAGCCAACTACTATGTGTTTGAAAGAATTAGATTCCCAGAATGTTAAAATTACTGCACAGTCCCTACTTCCTAGTTTAAGTATAATCTAATCTAACTATTAATTAAAGCTGAATGCTAAAACAAACAACCTAATCTGACAACACAAGTAGAGTAAGGGAATATCAATGTCAAAGTAGGATCGATATTCCATACCATACCATATAGAACGCATCAAACCGAAAAAAAAAAAGGAAATACTGAATTTTATGCAATTTTTTTTAATTAAAAACACTTAAACGGGATCATAGCCTAAATCGGATTAAATATGGCGGTAAGAATAAAAAATTGGAAGTAGGAAAACATTGTGATTTGTGAGGTGGAAATCAGAAAACCTGAAAGGGAGAGAGGTAAAAGAGATCAGCTTGGAGAGAGAGAGAGAGAGAGAGAGAGAGAGAGAGAGAGAGAGAGAGAGAGAAGACGCACGTGCGTACCTGCTGGGTTGAAAACCCGATTCACAAACTGACGGCGAAGAGAGAGAGAGAGACAACAGAAGAGTGCAAAGTCTTCTGAGTGTGTGTGTGTGTGAGAGAGAGAGAGAGCGAGAGAGTGTGAGAAAGAGCGCAAAGATTCGGAGGTTGATGTGTTTGTGTTTGGACTTTGGAGATCACAAATTCACAATTCACAGTAGACGATGACTCCCGCTGTTGCCCTTTTCCTTTTTCTTTTTATTTTCTGTTGATAAATAGTTTATTTTTTATTTATTAAACATATGAAATTCTTACAATTATTACTAAATAAAAATTATCTTAATTCGAGTAATAAAAAAGAGAATTATAATAGAATAGTAGAGAGTAGATATACGACGATTTCTTGTATTTAATTTCTCCTACATGTTTGAAAGTTGAAAATAGAGGTGCTAACAACCAACAGAAGTGTACAAATTTTAAATTGCAACGAGGAAAATCCTTAATACAATACGGAGAAGAGTAAAAATTTTGTACTCTGTTGTACTGGAAGGTTGAATTTTTCTTACAATAAATCCAATTAAAATCACTTAATCAATTCAATTTAAATGAAATATAGTTAAATGGTAATAATTTAAATTGGAATGGAGTTCATCTCTAACAAATATTAGTGATAAGATTAATAAAAATGCTATTATATTTGTAATGTATATTTTATAATTTAATGTATATTTTATATGAATGTTTGAAGAGTAAATTTATATTATCTCTAACATTAATTTTATAAAAAAAAAATACTAATAAGATTTATGACAAATTATGAGACTAAGTTGATAAATATTTTAGATACGCTAACTTTTTTATATATTAAAATTATTTTTTTAACTCCCATCCTCATAATTATTTATTCAAAAAATTTAAATGTTAATAAAAAGATTCTTAAAATTGTATTATTTCTAAAAATTGAAATTAAAATAGAAGAATTAAGACTTAGTATTATATTTGGTGATTAAATATTAAATTAAAATTTTAGTCTTAAAATATAAAATTTTAATTCTTTTAGTACTTCTAAAAAGTGAGAATATAAAAGACTGAAATTTTTGAAAATGAAATAACTAAGAATATTTTAGTAAATATTCTTATTTCATATCCACATTTATCTTAAACCAAGTAGGATACTAAAACATACCTCAATTTTGTATACTTTATGAAGGTTTGCAAATGGCCTAAAAAAGGAAGTTGAATTTATGTCTTCTTTTTTAACCTCTTATTGCTTTTTGCTTCTCACTAAAATAGAAACCTAGTTGTTGATGCATCTATTAAATTAAAATTTAGGAGATAATTTTATGTCTATTCACAATGCATTCTAGAATAGAGTAATTCTTTATTTTTGCATAGTTGTGACTTCTGAGAAATATACAATGCAAAAAATATTTTTATTTTATCTCTTAACAAAGTGAAACAGAAGAATAGTAGAGAAGAAAAAATCATACAGTCATGTATCCTGGTTTAGCTACCATATGCAAGGTGACCTACATCCAGTATCTCTCACAACAATGGAGAAATTTTCACTATCTTTCACAAAGATTACAAATACCAATTTTTTTTAGGATTCAGCCCAATCCTATCTGAGACAAACACAGCTTCTACCCAAGTTAGAGTTGGCTAGATTCACTCCCTAGACTTGCAACTACTAAGTTCTCACCCAACTTAGTAAGAGAATCTCCTCAAGATCATATGTACAAAATAGAAAAAAATACAAAAAAGTTTCATAATTTTCTGGTTTTTACTAGATAAATCTCTTTGCCTTTTCTCTCAATAGCTTTCACTGATTCCTCACTTAATACCTTTTTTTATTAAAAAATAAATAAAAAAAAGATGAACAATGAAGAACAAAAAATTAATGTAAACTCATGAAAGAGAAGAAGGGTTAACTTGAAAGCTATGAAGATCCAAACTTATGTTCTCACTCTTTGAATCAATCTCTGACCGTTTACCCTTTTAATAGAGAAGTAAAGTTTCCAAACTTGAAACATGACTTGAGCAGTTGACTTATTATTTTTCAGATACAGTAGTAGCAACGCAAAAGAGAGATAGAACTGTGACCGTGATTAAAGCTTATATGCATCCATATCCAGCTACTTCTCTTTCATCATTTTTCAATCTTCTTCAAGGATATGAGTTATTCATCAATGCTTTGACTCTAAGTTTCATTCTTGACCCTTGATTTCCAGTAAAGCTTCATAGCCTCTAACTTCTTCAAATTTTTAGTTCGATGCTTGTAGGAGGAGAGCATTCTCAACAAGTTACCAATAAAGTACTAAGACGAAAAAAATTTTATGATTTATCTCTTGATTTGATCTTAGCTTCTGAACCCTAACTTTTGACTTGTTTAGATTTGGTAATTCACTTTTTCTTCTGCGATTTAAACCCTAATTAGTCTTCCTTTTTATTTCTTTGTTTTGTGACTTCTTCACGTGTGTAAGAGAAAATAGAGAGAATGAGTTATGTTATTTTAGTTTTGGTTCAAATGAGAGTAAGACTTCCTTCTTTTGAATTTTGATAGCAACCATTTACATGGGTCATGAATGAGTAAATGAGCTGATTTCTTTGATCATGGGCTTGGACCATCATTGGACATTATTTGCTTGTTATTAGGCCTATTTGATTTCTGTAAATTACTGCACAATAAGCAAACTTAATTACACACATAATTAGGCTCTTAACCCAATAATAATATTTAGTCATTATCACTAAATTTGTTATTATTTCTTTAAATTCAATCTCTCCTTTAATGACAAATATTATAAAATGAATTGTAAATAAAAGAAATGAGAAGAGTTTAATGAATTTTTCTTTTGATGATTCAATCTTTAAGTTGAACTCCCCCTTTCTTTCATTCTGTTGGTTTTTTTTTAATGTTGGGCTTTTTTTAAACCTTTGATAATAGTTTCTATGCAGAAATATATTCACAAATAATTATCCAAAACAATTCAGACTGCCATTTCTGTTGAACCAATCCGATGGCTTATTTTCAGAAAATTTTACAAGCTATCAATCTTCAAAATATTACCATTCAGCATCAACCAATCATAAAGCAAGTACCAATTAGAATAGTGATCAAAAGCATTTTAATCAAATTTTACAATCAAAGTTGCAATCATTCAATATTTTCAAAACAGTAGCCTCAATCAATTAGTACCAAATCATTCACAAATAATTTATGCAAAGAACCTTAGTAGCAATTGTTCATGATTTAAACATTTAAACTACCTAACACTTTATTTTTTAACTTGCTCTTATTTTTGCTATCAAGGAGGTGTAGTATTTCTTACACAAAAGTTATTAGGCATCAAAGCAAATTAACAATTCAATAAGTTCAGAGTTAAATGTCTATGAATCACTATTACAGTCATCCAGTGAATTAAGAGTATTCAAAGACCAAAAATTAAACATCAGATCGCATTTGTTTTAAAATCAGCAGCATCAACAAGGAGCTAGACATTAGATCCCTCATCCTCATTTCCTAAGATATCTTCTTCTTCTTGTTCGGACATCATTTGATCATCTTCCAAAGATTTAATGTACTTCAAAAGTACCTCAGCTCATCTTTGGGACTTTCTCAATGAATTTTTATTTTGAATTGCAAGTCTCCTAGCTTGTTGACTTAAGTTGATCATGTGCTTTGTGAGATTTCCAAATTCTTATAATACATCTTTGACAATATCATATACCAAAGTACTTGTTGAAAGCTGATGTACCAGCAACAGATGGAGGAGGGATACTTTTATCTTCTCCTTCTTCCATAACCGTATCTCTAGCAACTTTAGTCCCTTTTTTCTTTGTTGTTTGACTGCTATCTTTGAGAGATAAAATTCTATTCTCTTGGGTCTCATTATTCAGATCAACACCAAAGTGTTCAAAAAAACAAGTAAAAAATATACCATATGATAATGACATATTTTTATCACTTTTGATGCAATCATACATATGACACATCATAAGATATGCAAAATAAATTTCAGTTTTGTTGATAATGGCATAGAGAACTAAGGTGTCAAAGAGAGTAACTTGTTGATATGAACTGCTTTGTGGCAAGAGAATATGGGTAATGATACGGTGAAACTGGGTTTTAATAGGGCCTAAAGCTCTATGGTTAGGGATTACTCCATCCATGAGAGAAATGTTCTCACAAATATTGGTCAAAATATCTTTGTATAAAATACCCAGATTATTGTCCCATTTTTCAATGATGTAAGCATTGATACTAACATCATAATAATCTAGGGTTTCACCAATTGATTTTTTGTTTAAATAGATTTCACGACCTTTAACATAAAAATGAATAGATTCCTCATGATAGTACATATTGGCATAAAATTCTCTAACTAAATAAGGATAAACAGGTTTTTGAATTTCAAACAATTTTTTTCAATTTAGATTAATGATGTTTTTAACAAAGTTTATCCTTTTTTTAGCTAAAGCCTTTAAGTCAGCCACATATGTTGAACACAAAGGTCTTTTAGAAATAATAACTCTATGAAATTCAAAGTTCATACTAAATGAGAAACAGAGAAGATCATAGTGAGAATATGAAAGGCTACCATAATGTGATTTAAAACATACAAGATCAGGGTTTTCAGATTCTTTTACAGAATTGAGAAAGGTTCTTTGATTACTTTTAGAAGGGTGACTAGAAGGTACAGAGTGTCCTTGAGGACAAGATAAAGAACGAGAAGGTGGAGACATTAGGGTTCTTCTTTAGTTATTGGTAGTCTTCGTCATAACCATGGTATCTAGAATGGGAGAGGAATGCACAGAGAAATGGGAGCGTATGTAGACGTGGGTGTGATCTTAACCCTTTGGTAGACGGTTTCTAGGAGCACGATAAGCACCAGTGCCTCTTCGTGTAGCCACCTTCTTTTTCATCTTTATAAAAGAGCAATGAATGCAGTTTTGAGAATGAAAAAAAGTTAAGAGAGAAGATGAACGGTTCACAAGGTGTAACTGCTATAAATACTTGATTTTTGAAACCACAATATGATATTTAAATAATATAAAAAGGTGTTTCAAAAAATTAATTTTGAAAAGATATGCAAGCAAGCAATTGAAAAGGCAAGTCAAAACTTTTTGCAAAACTGAATTTGATTTGACTTGATGAGAAATCCTAAAAACAAATAATTTTAATTTATGATCAAAGCAAACAATGAAGCCCATATTTTAAAATATAACTTCTCCTTTTGGGCCCAATAGTGGTGTTAAGGAAATATAATGGACCACTAAAGATTCATTTTTGATCCAAATTAACTTAAAAGTACCAACACTCAACCTTATATCCAGAGAACCTAGAGGGATTCATCATCTATCCAGTTTTGTCTCCTGTCGACCTGAGAGACAAAATCACCAGATAGCACAAAAAATCAAATTAATTCAATGAATCAACACAAACAATACCCAAGGTAGTTCTTAACTTGCAAAATCTATCTTCAAAGTTCAGACAGTAGTTTTGTAAATATATCAGTAAGTTGATATTCATATTTTACAAATTGAATGTCAATGGTTCCTTTTTACACATGTTTTCTTATAGAATGAAATCTAACTTCAATGTGTTTGGTTTTCGAATATAGAACAGGATTTTTTAAAATATTTATTACACTCATATTATCACACACTAAGAAAATACTATTGATTTATAATTTGTAATCTGCAAATTGAGTTTTAAACCACAATAATTAAGAACAAAAAGAGAAAGCGGCTATGTATTTAGCCTTGGCTATAGACAATGCAATAGTAGTTTATTTCTTGCTGGACCACACATCCAGTGATTGTCCAAGAAAGCAACAAATCCCTTAGGTGCTCCTTCTATCAATTCGGTCACAAGCAAAATCTGCATCGTAATAACCCACTATACAAAACTCATCAGATTTAAGATACCAAAGACAAAAATCAAAGGTACCATTTATATATCTAATGATTCTCTTGACAGCTAAAAGATGAGATTCTTTTGGGAGTGATTGGAATCTAGAACAGATTCCAACACTAAGAACTAGGTCCGGTCTAGAGGAGGTTAGATACATAAGAGATCCGATCATTTCTCTCTACCTTGTCTCATCCACATCTTTGTCATTTTCATCATTTTCAAGTTTAGAATTTGGATGCATTTGTGTACTCATTGGTTTAGAATTTTCTAAACCAAATTTCTTTACCAACTCTTTGACATATTTATCTTGGTGTACAAAAATGTCATTAGGAGTTTGTTTGATTTGGAGTCCTAAGAAGAATGTAAGTTCTCCCATCATACTCAGATCAAACTCACTAGTCATTAAGTTTCCAAAATCAGCACACAAAGCTTCATTAGCCGAGGTAAATACAATATCATCCACATAAACTTGAACTAGAATAAAATGATCATTAAATTCTTTAATAAAAAGAGTTGTATCCGTGGTACCTCTTTGAAAACTATTTTTCAATAAGAAAAAGCTAAGTCTTTCATACCAAACTCTAGGAGCTTGTCTCAAACCATAAAGAGCTTTTAAAAATTTAAAAAAATGATTTAGAAAATATTTATTTTTAAAACCGGGAGGTTGTGCCATGTATACCTCTCTATCAATAATACCATTTAAAAAAGCACATTTGACATCCATTTAAAAAACTTTGAACCCTTTATGTGCGGCATAAGCTAGCAACAATCTTATTGCCTCCATTCTTACAATCAGAGCAATTGACTCATCAAAGTCAATTCCCTCTTCTTGATCATATCCTCGAGCCACTAGTCTTGCCTTGTTTCTTACAGTGCTACCATCGTCACCCAATTTGTTCCAAAAGATCCATTTGGTTTCCGTTACCTTCTTCCCATTTGAGCTTGGCACCAATGTCCAAACTTCATTTTTCTCAAATTGGATTAGTTCTTCTTCTATTGCTTTAACCCATGATGGGTCATCAAGGGCTTCTTTCACATTTTGAGATTCTATTTGAAAGATAAGGGCAAGATCATTTTGTTCCATACTTTTTCTAGTTGACGATCTTGTAGTAACTCATTGTGATGAATCTCCTATTATAAATTCTTGTGGATAGTTCTTCAAGAATTTTCATTCTTTAGGTGATGCTAGAGCAGATCCGGTCTGATTTGGTTCAAGACTGTTGAGATTTGCAGAATCTTCTGTTGTGATAGGAGACAAAACAGATTTGTCTCCTGCAATTTGTTTTGCAGAATTAGAGTCAAGAACTTTTTGCAAGGATTCTGATTTGTATTGAACTTGGGTTTCACTCAGGTTCTGTTCAACTTGATTTCCTGCATTATTATCTTCTATAACACTTGAAATAGAGTTAGATTCACAAAAGTAATATGGATAGTTTCATTAATGATCCTATGTTCTTTAAGGTATACTTTATAGGCTTTGCTAATGGTTGAGTAACCTACAAATGTACATTCATATGATTTTTGATCAATTTTTTTTTTAAATTATCTTTTGTGTTCAAAACAAAACATTTACATAAAAAAATATGAAAGTACTTGAGATTTTAAGGAATTCCTTTCCATAGCTCATAGAGGATTTTCTTTAAAAACTTTCGAATGATGGTTAATATAACAAGTTGTATTCATAGTTTCAACCCAAAAAAAGTTAGGTACATCAATTTCACAAAGCATGGCTCGAGCTATTTCTTGAAGGCTTCTATTTCTCCTTTCAACAACTTCATTTTGTTGAGGTGTTCTAGGACAAGAGAAATTATGTAATATACCAAATTCATCACAAAATGATTCAAAATCTTGGTTTTTAAATTTTTTCCGAGATCACTTCTTATGAAAATAATTTTCAAATCTTTTTCATTTTGATTTTTTTTGCATAAAATATCAAAGGCTGAAAATGCATCATTCTTGTGAGCTAAGAATAGAACCTAACCAAATCTAGTGTAATCATAAACCTCAACTAATCCATAATATTAACCTCCTAAGTTTTGAGTTCTAGTAGGACCAAAAAGATTAATATGTAACAATTTCAATGGTCTCTTAGTTGAAACATCTTCATTGGGTTTAAAAGAGCTTTTAATTTTATTTGCCCATTTGACAAGCATCACAAGTGATGTCTTTGTCGAAACAAATTTTAGGAAGATCTCTAACTAAGTCTCTTTTGACAAGTTTTGAAATCTGAAACTGATGCGTGAGCATCATTGGTGTCTTTTCTATGGGATTTATATGGTATTCTGTTGATTTATTAGAGGATTTTAGTGGATTATGCTCCATTGAATACTACTTTGAGTTTTTGTGGCTTTTGATTGATTTCAGGTAGCATTTAAATAAAGAATTGGTGAAAGGGCATGAAAAAGCAAAGGAGCCTCATGCGGACGCATCATGCATGCGTACGCATCACTAGAGCAGCAAGGGAGGTCATGCATACGCATGTGTTGCGCGTACACACGACTGCAAGAGCTTAAATGAGGCATTTCTCCTCTGGACAGGTGGCGCTAAATGCCACAACCCAGCGTTTAGTGCTGGGAGCTTCGTAATTCCTGCCTGGGCTTCTGGGCATCTAGCAATAAATGCCCAGTCACCTGCATTTAGTATTGAGACCCTTTTGTTGCATGCAAATCATTTTGTTTGGTTGGCGCCAAACGCCTAGTAACCAGCGCTAGCGTATTTGACAATGGGGACCACACACATGCAAGGAATCAACGGGAGGCATAATGATTTAATTTCAAATCAAATAACAATTAGAAAAGATTTGTTAGGATTTTATTTAAATTTCAAATCAATTTTTAATTAGGACTATAAATAAAATTGAGATCCGCCCATGCAGGAGCTTCTCTTCTCCTAATTTTCATTCCGTACTTTTTCACTTTTCTCTGCTAGGGCTTTCTACACACCATAAGCAACTAAACCTCCATTGTTAAGGTTAGGAGCTCTATTTATTTTGATGGATTAATAATTATATGTTCTTCTACTATTGATTAATGCATTGATTATTGTTTAAGAATTGGTTTCGTTCTTCATCCTACGGATTAGTGAGTATTGGAAAATAACTCTAATCTAACTTGAATTCTATTGAATCTTAGAAAAGCTACATCATTAGAATTAAAGCTTGAAACCACGTTCTCACAGATTCTTAATTATCTAGTTTTAATGTGGTACGTGATATATAACTACATCATTCTTGGATTCTTAGGGCTTGTGTGGCTTTTAAATCAGAAATTGGACTTAACCCTCTAATACAATTGATTGATCAAGGAATTGACGGTTGGTTGGATCGGAGAAGATTGGATTGCCTGAGAATATGAATTTAATCACTTGGGGTTTGCCATAAACTAAACCATTGCATGATTAAGGTTGTTGACTTGAATATTAATCCAGATATTTAAACACCTCCAAAGCCTTAACTTTATTCTCATACCGTTTTCTCAATTATTTACTATTCGCTTTTCTTAGTTTATTGCTTCTTATGCTATTTGATCTTCACAACCCACATTTCAACTTGTCTAACTAGAACAACTAATCAATAATTACTTGCTTAGTCCATTAATTCTCGTGGGATTGATACTTACTCACCTGAGTTTATTACGTGGTATGACCCCGTGCACTTGTCCGTAAGTTGTGGTTTGAAAATATGCACTAAGTTTTTTGGTGCCATTGGCGGGAATTAACTGTGACTACCAACTACCAGTTGATTAGTTACCTATATTAGACCTTTTCTTTGTTTTACTTTTATTTTAGTTTCTATTTTTATTTTTATTTTTATCTCAATTCCTTCTCAATATTTGTCACTTCTGTTTCTTGTTTATTTCTCTTTTATTTTCGTGTGCTTCACTGGGGTTCTCTTCACTGTAATGTTGAGAATTCTACTTTTTCTTGTTGCTTGTTGTTTATGCAGAGAAACAGGGATAAAGAACCTCTTCTATATGACCTTGAGATTGAAAGGACTCTTCAAAAGCAGAGAAAACAAGCTAGAGCTCAAGAAATTCAAAAGATCTTCGAGGACGAGTCTGAGGAGGAAGCTGAACTCAGTATGACTGATAATACTAAGAATCTTATGGTCAATAACCCTAACATTGCCTCACCGTTAGAAAAACTCTAGGGTCATATATAAATCCTAATCCAGGGAATTGATTGGGAAGTATTGTACCATCGGTTGTGCATGCTAACAATTTTGAGTTGAAGCCTCAACTCACCAATGGAGTTTCTGCCGACGTCTGCAGGTTGATGTTATTCCCTTTTGCTATGAGGGACCGAGCTAGTCAGTGGCTTGAGACACAACCTAAGGAAAGTAGAGCAACTTGGGCAAATTTGGTTAGTAAGTTCTTAACTAAATTCTTTCTGCCTCAGAGGTTGACTAAGCTGAGGACTGATATTCAGATGTTCGAACAGCTTGAGGGAGAATCTCTCTATGAAACTTGGGAGAGATACAAGGCTATCGTGAGGAAGTGCCCTCCAGACATGTTTGCGTATTGGGTACAATTACAGATTTTTTATGATGGTATCACTCCAGTTTCGAGGCTCTCTCTGGATAATTCTACAGGAGGTTCTTTGCATATGAAGACTACTGCTGAGGCCTTAGATTTGAAGAAAGA
Organism: Arachis duranensis; assembly: GCF_000817695.3. Taxonomy (NCBI): domain Eukaryota; kingdom Viridiplantae; phylum Streptophyta; class Magnoliopsida; order Fabales; family Fabaceae; genus Arachis; species Arachis duranensis. The sequence continues at coordinate 103,371,780 of NC_029772.3, read as the reverse complement.
TGTCATGGAGTTGGATGTCTTGGATACTATTTTATCTCACAACAAAGCTATGTCTCAGTAGATTAATGCCATCACTCAACATTTGGGAGGTATGCAAATGTCATCTGTTGCTACCTAAGATCTTTCTTTTGACATAAGTGGTGGAGTGTCTCAATTTGGAAGCTTTGGTTATGAGCAACCTCCTCTTGAGCAAGTTAATTACATGGGTAATTCTTCAAGACCAGATAATAGTGATCCCTTTTCCAAGATATATAATCCAGGATGGAGAAATCATCCAAATTTTAGCTGGAAAAATCAGAATCAGAATCAGAATCAGAGGTAACTAACCTTCAACAACAACTCCTACCAAAACCAGTTCAACCGGCAAAATCCTTTCAATCAGTAACATCAATATTCTCAATCACACAATCCACCCCCAACTCCTCAGGATACCTCAACATTGGAAGAATCATTAGCAAAACTCTCCAAGACCACCCATAGCTTCATATAGGAAACTAAAGCTTCAATGAAGAACTTGGAAGTTCATATGAGACTGTTGAGCAAGCAAGTTGCTGAGAGACCTCTTAATACATTCCCTAGTTATACAATTCCGAATACGAAGGAGGAATGTAAGGCCATCTATGTGATAGGTGGAAAGGAGGTCGATAATCAACCCTTTGGTGATGAGAAGTCAACTGAGGAAGGTATAAAGGAAGTCCGAGACCTTGAGGAGCCACTCTCTCTCTCCCTGCACACAAAAAAATTGGACAACTCAAGGTGGAGACCTTAATACCTAAACACAAGGATGAGCAAACCTCTAAACTCCTGGAGGTATTCAAGGCACTACACATCAATATTTCATTCATAGAGGTTCTTAAACAAATGCCTATGTATGATGAACTCATGAAGGGATTGCTGTATGAGAAAAGACCCCTGAAGGGAGACCAAATAGTGGTGCTAACCAGAGAGTGTAGTGCCATTATTAAGAGGAATTTACCAAGTAAGATGCCGGATCCGGGAAGTTTTCAAATCCCATGTACTATTGGAAACAACACCTTTGAAGGAGAACTGTGTGATTTAGGGGGCAAGTATCAATTTGATGCTGCTCTCTGTGATAAAAAAAAAGTTACAAATTCAAGAGGTGAAACCCATAAGAATAGCTCTTTAATTGGCTGATAAATTTGTAAGGTTGGTGCATGGAGAGGGGGGGATGTGTTTGGTCAAGGTGAAAAAGTTCTTCTTCCCAACAGACTTCGTGATTCTTGATATGGAGGAAGATGAAAATTTCTCCATCATTCTAAGTAGACTGTTCTTAGCCACTGGGTGATCTCTCATTGACTTGGAAAAAGGTGAATTAATCCTAAGAGTGCATGATGAGCACTTGAACTTTCATATCTTCAAAGTCTCACATCACTCCAATGAAGAGGAGAAGTGCGTGAACACTGAGTCTACTGATGAATTCCCTGTAGAACCATCTGATGATACCAAATATGAGTTACAATCCAAATCTTCTATGGTGAAAACCAATAAAAGCCCCCTGACATCAAATCTAAGTTTGGTGTTGGGTGTGCGACATCAATTCTGAAAGAGGCTCCCAGGAAGAAGGTACCCAGGGGTTGGAGAAACAAGAAGATTTTCATTGAAAATTTCTCACTAGGATTGAAAGTGGTGTTAACTCACCATCCCACACTATCGTATACAGTAAATGGAATTCTCTCTCTTGAGCATGTTGAGTTGATTCATGAGAACACAGGGAAAAGATTCACAGTGAAAAGGAAGGAGTTGAAGCAAAATGATCAACCTCTTCCCTATTAGCAAGGGTGAGCCATCAAGCTAGTTATGTTAAAGAAGCACTTGTTGGGAGGCAACCTAATGCCTTAGTATCCTTTAGTTATGTTTTATTCTTCGCAATTTATTTGTTTTATTTTCGTATTTCATAGTTTTTCTTATTTTCAACTGTATTTGAGTCATGCATTCTGAGAAAAATAAGAACAGATGCGTTTGGAACGAAGCTGGGAGCTCCATGAAGAAGGAACTGGATTCTGCTGGTTGGGCGCTAAACGCCGGGGCCTAGTGTTTAGCACCAGCGCTAGTGTATTTCACAATGGGGACCACACGTGTGCAAGGAATCAACGGGAGGCATAATGATTTGATTTCAAATCAAATAACAATTAGAAAAGATTTGTTAGGGTTTTATTTAAGTTTTAAACCAATTTTTAATTAGGACTATAATTAGGATTGAGATCCGCCCACGCGGGAGCTTTACTTCTCCTAATGTTCATTCCGCACTTTTACACTTTTTTCTGCTAGGGTTTTCTACACACCATGAGCAACTAAACCTCCATTGTTAAGGTTAGGGGCTCTGTTTACTTTGATGAATTAATAATTATATGTTCTTCTACTCTTGATTAATGCATTGATTATTGTTTAAGAATTGGTTTCGTTCTTCATCCTACGGATTAGTGAGTATTGGAAAATAACTCTAATATAACTTGAATTCTATTGAATCTTGGAAAAGCTATATCATTAGAATTACAACTTGAAACCACTTTCTCACAAATTCTTAATTATATGGGTTTAATGTGGCACGTGACATATAACTACATCGTTCTTAGGTTCTTAGGGCTTGTGTGGCTTTTAAATCAGAAATTGGACTTAACCGTGTAATACAATTGATTGATCAAGGGATTGACGGTTGGTTGGATTGGAGGAGATTGGATTACCTAGGAATAGGAATTTAATTACTTGGGGTTTTCCATAAACTAAATTATTGCATGATCAAGGTAGTTGACATTGAATGTTAATCTGAATATTTAAACACCTCCAAAGCCTTAACTTTATTCTCATACCATTTTCTCAACTATTTACTATTCACTTTTCTTTGTTTATTGCTTCCTATTCTATTTGATCTTCACAACCCACATTTTCACTTTTCTAACTAGAACATCTAATCAATAATTGCTTGCTTAGTCCATTAATTCTCGTGGGATCGATACTCACTCACCTGAGTTTATTACTTGGTACGACCCGGTGCACTTGCCGATAAGTTGTCGTTTGAAAATCCGCACCAGAAACATACTATCATGTCCTAATCTTTTATGTCATAACCATTTCTCAGAATCTATGGAAGTAAAATATGCTACATTTTATTCTTTTAGTTCCTCCAAAATAAGACTACACATATTATTATATCTTCTTGCAACAAATAAAAGATCACCAGATTTTTCATCAACAACTAAGTATTCTAACTTTTTTAAAGTAACCCAATATTTCAAATCATAAAGTTGACTAATGTTTAGAAGGTTGTGCTTCAAACTATCAATCAAGAATACATGATTAATAAATGTAGAAAATTTTTTACCAACTGTACCTATGGCTATGATTTTTCCTTTTTCATCATCACAAAAAGTCACAAAACATCCATCATACTTGTTAAGTTTGATGAAGAAAGTAGATTTTCTGATCATGTGCCTTAAGCATCCACTATCCAAGTACCACATGTCTTTTTTTTTCTTGGATGCAAGGTAAATCTACACAACACCTTAAGTGACCTTAGGTATCTAAATCAATTTTCTTTGAAGTTAAACCATCTTGGTTGCCTAAGAAATTAAAATCTTTAACAATTGTGTACACTTTATTTCCAATTTTTCTTTCAAAAATGAAGCATTGATGAGATGAGTGTCCATGTTTCTTGTATGTTTGACAATGATTCTTCTTTACTGATTTTTCAAAGTTATTTGAGATTTGAAATCTGTCATTTTGGAAGTTGAAGCTTCATTTTCAACACTTGGTTTCACAAAAATAGTTTTATGTTTATCAAAATACTCCAATCCAGATTTTTCAAACAATGGTCTTTTACTAGCTAATAAGATGTTTAAGTTGCTGGAACTTTGAACAAATTTAGCTATATCTTGATTAAAATCTCTAATCATTTTATGCAACCTTTCATTTTTCTCAATTATGTCCATTAAAGAAATAATCGAGTGATTTTTTTAAGAGTTTTATTTTCAGATTTAAGCCGTTTATTTTCCTCAATCAAAACAATCATATTTTCGGCTTCACTCGATTTTTCTTTAAGATATGCATTTTCAGGTTTCAAAGAATCATTTTCAGCCTCTAGTTCATGATATCTTTCCAAAACTTTACCAAAATAACCAGTTAAATCATCAATCATTTGAAGAAGTTCATCATTAGTAAGAATGGGATAAATTACCTCTTCCACTTGATCTTGATCAACCATGAACCAAGCATGAGCTTCATATTCGGAATCTTCTTCTTCTTCTGAATCATTTTTCAAATCTTTCCAAGACGTCATCAGGTCCTTTTTCTTGTCCTTCCTTGTTCTATTTTCCTTCTTGAACTTGGGACAGTCATACTTGAAGTGGCTATCCTCCTTGCAGTGATGACAGATTATCTTGACGATGTCTCTCTTTTATTCCTTTAAGCTTGATCTTTTGCTTCTTCTTTTGTTTCTCATGAGCCTCCTTAACCTTCTAGCAAAAAATACAATTTCATTATCTGATAAACTATCATCGAAATTTCTTCCAATGACTCATAAGTAGATTTCAAATTTACTCTTTTCTTTTTAAGGTCACAGTTTATGTGGGTGGTTTTATAGGCAAGGAGTTTTTCTCTCAACTCATCATAAGACATTTGTTTTAGGTTACCACTTTGAGCTATGACTGTTACTTTTGTTTTTCACTCTTTGGTAAGGCTTCTCAATATTTTTCTCACAAGTACTTGTTTGGTATGAATCATCCCGTAGCATCCAAGCTATTGATGATAACAAGGAATCTCTCGAATATTTTATCAATTGTTTCTCCTTCCTTCATGGAAAAAATCTCATATTCTTTTTTCAGCATGCCGATCCTTATTTCCTTCACTAGCTTGTTTTGTGCCCTCATGTATGACTTGGAGTTTATCCCAAATCTCTTTTACTGTTTTGCACTTTGATACCTTCCGATACTCCTCAAAACTAATTGAGTAGTGCATCATGTTGATTACTTTGGCATTTAGCTCCATATTTGTCTTACCTTCATCATTCCATTTAGCTTCTTCTTTGAGTATCACAACTCCTTTTATACTTGTCTTTGTTAGGACTTGTGGACCGGTCATGATGATCTTTCAAATATTGTAGTCAATAGATTGAACAAATATATGTGTTCTTTCCTTCCAGTATTTGTAGTTCTTGCCATTAAAGAGGGAAGGTTTGTTATTGGACTGACCTTCAGTAAGAGTGTAAGCCATAATATTAAAACTCATGTTGTTGGTCATTCAGATCTTTTCTTCAAGTTGTGAAGCTTGATCTCTTGAGACCAAACTCTGATACCAATTGAAGGTTTGTGAATAACCTAGAGAAGAGAGAGAGTTAAATTTATGTCCTCCTTTTTGAACCTATTTTTGCTTCTGACTAAAATAGGAACTTAGTTGCTGATACGTCTGTTAAGTTAAAATTTAGGAGATAATTTTATTTTGTCTCTTTACGATGCGTTCAGGAACAGAGCAACTCTTTACTTTTGGATAGCTGTGACTTTTGAGAAATATACAATGCAGGAGACACTTTTATTTTGTATCTTAACCAAGTGAAGCAAAAGAAGAGTATAGAAGAGAAAACCATACAGCCATGTATCCTGGTTCAGCCACCATGTATAAAGTGACCTACATCCAGTCTCTCCCACAATAATGAAAAAAATTTCACTATCTTTCACGAAGATTATAAACACCAATTTTCTTAGGATTCAACCCAATCCTATCTGGGACAAACACAGCTTCTACCTAAACTAGATTTGGCTAGGTTCACTCCCTAGACTTGCAACCATTAAGTTCTCACCCAACTTAGTAAGAAAATTTCCTCAGGATCATATGTACAAAATAAAAAAATATACAAAAGAGTTTGACATAATTTTCTATCTTTTACTAGATAACTCTCTTTGCCTTTTCTCTCAATAGCTTTTAGTAATTCCTCACTTAATGCCTTTTTCTATTAAAAAGAAACAAAGAAAGATTAACACCGAAAAAAAGAAAATTTAATGTAAACTCATGAAGGAGAAGAAAGGTTAGCTTGAAAGCTATGAAGACCCAAACTTATGTTCTCATTCTTTGAATTAATCTTTGGTCGTTTACCCCTTTAATAGAGAAGTAAAGTTTCCAAAGCTTGAAACTTGACTTGAACAATTGACTTCTTCTTCCCCAAATACAGCAGCAGCAATGCGGAAGAGAGATGAGATTGTGACAGTGATTAAAGCTTACATGCATCCATATCCAGTTGCTTCTTTTTATCCTTTTTCAATCTTCTTCAAGGATCTGAGCCATTCATCAATGCTTTGACTCCAATTTTATTCTTGATCCTTGATTTGCAGTAGAGCTTCATAGTTTCTGCTTTATTCAAATTTCTAGTTTGGTGCTTGTAGGAGGAGAGCATTCTTAATAAGTTACAAATGAAGTACCAAGATGAAAAAATTTTTTTGATTTACCTCTTGATTTGATCTTAATTTTTAAACCCTAACTTTTGACTTATTTGGATTTGATAATTCACTTTTTCTTTTTTTATTTGAACCCTAATCAGTCTTCCTTTTTATTTCTTCCTTTTGTGGTTTCTTCACGTGTGTAAGAGAAAAGAGAAGAGAGAGAATGAGTTATGTTGCTTTGGTTTTAGTTCACATAGGAGTGAGACTTTCTTCCTTTGATAACAACCATTTTTATAGGCCATGAATGAGTAAGTGAGTTGATTTCTTTTATTATGGGCCTGGACCATCGTTGGTCCTTATTTGCTTGTTATTTTCTGTAAATTACTACATAATAAGCAAACTTAATTACACACATAATTGGACTTTTAACCCAATAATAATGTTTAGTCGGCATCACTAAATTTGTTATTATTTCTTTAAACTAAATATTTTACATCAAACATAATACAAAGATTAGTTTCTGTCTTTCAGATTCGGTCTCTCTTCTAAATGCAGTATAAAAGATGTTATCAACAAAATAACTCCTGAATAATTTGAAAAGACAACAAAAATAACTAATACAATTATATTTTTTATAAGTTACAAAAAATTTTTATGTTTAACGGTTTATACATTTGATCTGAATTTCTGTGATATTTTAATAAAAATTTAGAAGGTAAACAAAAAAATTCGAAAAAAAATTTACTCTCTAGATTTTTTTATAAAAAAATTAGTCATTCAAAATAAAAAATTAAAAAAAATTCACTTGACATAAAATTATCAAATTTTAAGAATAAAAACAAATTATTTTTCTAATAATGCTTGCAAAAAATTGCATCAAAATTTAATTTATAAAATTTGCAGGAGTTGAACGAGTAAAAATAATCATCTAATTTATACTTGAAGAAGTAATAACAACAATAAAAGAACTAGTTATTGTCACAAAAAACCAAATTTTGGTACAATAGACAACAAACAAATATAACAAAAATTAGAACCTCAAATATAAAAAAAAAATTGGTGAATTTGTTAAAGGGTTTTCGAATGCTAGAATTTCAACATTCATCTGAAAAGGATTTTGGACACATCAATAGATGAGATCATTGCAAAAGGTAATGAAAATAGGAGAATTACTTAATGTAACAATCAATAATTTGTATGTTTACTCTTTAAAGCACTCTTGTTTTTGTTTTATCTTTTTTTATACATTTGTATTTTATCAATAGGACTTTTTTGTCTTTTGGTCATATCTCTCTAAATTTACCAAAATTTTTTTTATTATCTTTTTATACATTTGTATTACTTTCACATCTCTTCTGTGCTTTTATCCTTTTTTACTTTGCCTCTTCTCTTACCCATCTTAAAAAGATTTTTTATTTTTCATATTTCATCTGTCACCATTTCGTCTTTAAATTTTTTGTATGATTTTTTTCTTAACTTTTAGAATTTGTTATTAATAGACGGACTTATGTTAAAATGTACTAATGAGTTATAAAGAGATGAAATTACTGTAGCTAAAGATATTTGTTGCATTGGTGTAGGAGTCTTTGTCAACTTAGATGTAAAAAAATTTTGTTGACTATGTGCTGAGCTTAAAATTTGGCTTTAATGTAACAAAAAAAAAAAAAGAATATGCAATTTTTTAGGGAATCTCCAAGGGATTGAAGACTATGTATTGATTGATGTTGAGTCTTTTATTCTATTTTGTGTAACACTTTGTCTTTTTTTTTTACACGTTAGGGGCTTGCGGAATAATTTTGTAACTTTGATAACAATGCTAAAGGAATTATATAATCAACCATAAGTCACTCATAAAACTCGTCTCTTCACTTGGGTTGTAACTGTAACTTAACAATAAAAAAACATCATTAATCCCAATGAACTATATGTATCAAATTTAACTTCCAGATACAATATATCACGGTGCTATTTAGTATGACTACTCTTTCAATAGCTACTGGTAGCTATAAACTATTTACCAAATTAAAAGTTAACACACGGAATATTATTGATTTGTTGACTTGCTTGGTTCGTGTGTTGGATGTGTTAAATTTGTGATTACTGAATAATTTTAACTGGGTAAATATTTAATATATTTAATTCTTTTATGAAATTAAAAAGTAATATTAAATAATTAAATAAATAATTAATCAATTTTTTTCCTCTTCAAACTTTAACTCTAAGGAGATAGATTAGGGATTTTTTCACTGTTCAATGGATTTTTGTTCTTCACTGTTGCTGGATGTTGATGTCTTATATCTAAGCTGCATTTTTTAAATAAAATTTATGTAATTGGAGCTCATCCTAAGTAAATATAATGGAAAGGAGGAAGGAGGAAGGAGGAAGGGAGGTCATGTTTGAGTAGTGGTGGATAGCTAAAAAGGATAATGTGGTTCTTTATTGAATAGAATGCTTACTTAATATTGTTTATGGTAGTACTCTGTTGCAGTTCTTTTTTTGTTTTTTGCTGCTGGTTTATGTTCATAAACATTAGCACCACCATGAACTCCTCCACCATTTGGCCGGGCGCTCGAAATTGGGAGAACTTTTTTATGCATATTTCAAGGATTAGAAGAGAGAGAGAGAGAGTTGTGAAAGAAGGAGATGCTAGTACTGCTACATATAATATTGTGGAGACAGATCCATCATTCGGCCACGATAGTAACTAGTAAGTAGCTGCGCTGTTCACGCACCAAAGTTCTTCAACAAAATTAAAAAATAATTCAAAAATAAATAAATTCATTTATAAACCAAATGTGTTTTTTTTTTCTAACTATTTCAAATATGCTTAGCTATAATGCACAAACATCTTACACGACACAAAATACGCAAACA
>NC_029772.3:103317481-103362504 GCF_000817695.3 Arachis duranensis | reverse complement strand
AGTATTTAGATTACTATTATTTAGATGTGTTTAAATATATTTAAAAAATAATTTTTTATTTTTTTATTAAAATACGTTTAGACATAAAAAAAATACATATATAAATATTATATATAAAATATATCTGACACAAATACAATAACTCAATTAAATGTGCGTATTTGATAAATGCTTAGTGGCCGGATAGAATTTTTACCGTAATAAAATTTTAAAAGCTAAACCAAATTATTAGTCTCTAAACAGGTCAACATTTAGCAAATAGTGTCATTTTTTTTTTCACACATTACTTATTTATCGGTGCGTCAACATATAACCACCTTTAACTATGGCTTCTGGAGCTACCTAAAACCTCACCATATATCATAGGCTACCCTATTCACAACATCACAATACCAAAATAAAAAAACCTTGTTCTCATCCAAATGTTGTCAAATTTTCTATTTTCTAACAGTTTATTCAGACATCCTTTTGAAAAAGTGAAGATAAAATTTTTACTATGATTTTTTTTCAAAAATAAAATTTTATTAATTCATTTTAATAAAAAAATAACGTAATTTTTTAATATGAATATAGAAATAAAAAGATGAAATCTTTTAAGTTCAACTAAAAAAAGACAAGGACAATAAACAATATTAAAATTTAGTTCTAAAATTTAGGATTGAACAAGTGTATTTGATGAAGCCAACAAGTTATAACTCAAATAGCATAAATTTTTTATATTTACTTAGAAATTGTAGGTTCAAGTCTCAACTCCTAACTTTAGAAAAAAAAAAGTATATTTGTTGAACAGTAGATACATTAAATTAAAGAAATTATAATGAATAATAGATTAATTATTAGTCTTATATCTTAATGGTAGATTCATATGAATACAATTAATTATTTTAAAATAATAATTTATTTCGTATTTAAGTGTGAATTTATTGGGTCTTTCTTGATTATTTTGTAAAATTGGGTTGACATATTTGGACCTTAATTTTGTTTTTTGGAGTGTGATATGAACAAATATTAAATAAAATATTAAAAATATATTTTAAAAATAGACTAATAAACATATTTTTATTATTTTTAACGTTTAAAAATGAATCATCTTTTTACAAATAAATCGTATTTCTTGATGAGATGTGAAAAATTAAAAAAATACTTTTAAAAAATAAAAATAAAAAATATTTTCACAAATCCATAAGCCTTTTAGTTTTTGGTATTTGAGATGGAAGGATATTGTAGAAAAAAACTTGTTACAAAATAAGGCCATGAAATTACTATGTTTAGACTTAGAGATTAGAAACTCCGTAAATTTATTTACAGACTTTTAATAATAGTAGACAGTTCAAGAACTCTAACTAACAGGGCGCCTGATTTAATGCTCCTTGGAGCTTTGGAGTGTTAAAACTCCTTTTAAAAGAGTTAAATAAAAGTTAACATTTATACCTATTTTTTGTTATTTTTATTTAAAACTTGTTTGAACTAAGACTATTATTTTAATTTGGGCCATTTTAAGCCCGTTATATTTTTGGATTAATATTATTCATATAATATTATTATAATAATAAATTATTATAATATTGTTATAAAAGATTTAAAAAATTAAAAAGTCAAATATATTTTTTTATATGAATTTTAAAATTTTAAAATATTTTTTAAGATTAAAGTTATTTAATTTGAATTAAGAATTTAATTTAATTTTAGAAAGAACAAAACTAAAAAAATTATATTTAACTTTAAAAAGATAAAATTATCTTTTTTAAAGATTAATTTAAAAATTATAAAATATTTATTTAAATAATAATAAAAAGGTAAAATTATTGTTTTGGTATTGATTAAATGCATCAAAAAACTTGAGATAACAATAAAAATTATTTTAGAATTAAATTTGTTTAAATGAATTAAAAAATAATTTTAAATTTTAATTTATCAAATAAGTTTATAAAGACAAAAATATCCTTATAAAAATTAAGGACCGACTTACAAGCGAACAACCAATCCAACAATAAATTATATAACTTTTATCTAACTCTAATTTCACTTCAATTATCATTCATTTTTTTTATTTATATTTTTTTCGTAGTAAATTTTTTTTCTTTTATTTAAAAATCTAATTCTAATTTGGATTGATCATTTAATAAATTTATAATGTTAAAATTTAAATTTGATTTTAAAAGACTAACATGCACTTTTTATATAATTTTAAATGATAAAATACTCTTTAAATAATTAAAGTTATTTTATTAAATTAAAAAATAAAATTTTGAATTTGAATATTTTTTTTCTTTAGTAACTAAAAGAAACAACACGGGAATGTGAATTTGAATTTAATTAATAGAACTAAATATATTATTTAGTATTAAGTTTAAATATTAAAATGTTCTTTTAAAATTAGATTACTTGAACGAGTTAGAAAGTAAAATTTTAAATTTTAATTTAAAACACTAAAATAGGAATAAGAATAGAAAGATCAGACCAATTAAAATAGGAGAACAATAGAAGAGTACAACAGCATCACCACTCACTCATATTATGAGGTAAAATAAATATAAAGAGTTTTTTAATTTAAAGCAGAAGAGGTAAAATAAATATAAAGAAAATAATAAAAAATTTAACTGTGAAAAACTAATTTAAAAATATTTAAAAATAAAAATATATGGAATATTGATTCATTAAATAATTAACAACTTTATAGACTGTCGATTCACCAAATTATTAGAGAGTATTGTAAACATAGTCATATTAAAAACAATACGAGTATATTAATTTTTTAATTTATAATTAACGGTTTTAAATAGTTACTTTTTTAAAACCGAATAAATATAATTAATCATATAAGTATAATAATATGAATACATTTATTTTTATCTAAAATTAGATTAATTAAAAATAAAAATATACCAGTACAATTTAGATTGTACTATAATAAATTTACGAAATTCTAAAACAAAATAAATCTTAAAAGATAAAAATAAAAAAATTAACACTAATAAAACACTAAAATTAAAAAAAAAACGTTACTTAATAAATAAATATGAGAGATTAATATTTTATGATTATTTTATATTTTTATTTAAAAGCATAAGTTTAAGTTAGTGTTATTTTTAAAATTAACTTTTTTAAAAAAAATATAATTTTTTAGCATTAATTGTTTAATGATGTTATCAAGGTACAATAAAAGCTCCATTAATTACCCTCTAAAAAACTGTGTCAATGCATATTATAACACTAATAATGTAAAGGAGTTTCAAAACTCCAAACAATACAAGAGTATTGTAACATCCACCAACTAACACACTTAGAAGTCAAAGTTCTCTAAGTTTTTAAAGAATCATCTCTCCTCTAAACCCAATGCTCTCTTAGGATTTTAAGGAGTGTCGTGTCTCGTCCGTACATTGTGAACATTTCGCCATTGTGCTGCTTTCCTCAGTTTGATCATGTTCCATTAATCTTTCAACCACAAATCTCATACCACTACCACCAACCACAAAACACAATCCCCTAAATATTGACCAAAAAACCTGTTTCATTTTACACACAACCTAACATGTCAAAAGCACAAAAAGACACAACAAATGACTATGGAAATAAAAATTAGGAAGAATATGAACCCCTGATCATATATAACAATGAAAATGTAAAGGAAGGATTGGAAGGGTGGGCTACCAGTCTTGTGGGGAAGCTGCTGACAGACAAAATATTAATAGGAAAAAGTTTAGGGGCCAGCAGTTTTATTGAATTTTGGTCAGCATGTAATCAGCATGTAATCAGCAGAGAAAGGAAAAATAGCTTCAACGCTGGGAGAGGTGAAAGAGTGCGAGCTTTTTGTAAATTCCAGAGACCAAGCACGATTTCTAAAGGCCATTATAACCCTTAATCATCAACAAATCCATCATGAAGGGAGTGAATATAGTGAGCAAGAAAGATGGATTAGTTTGGGTGGATTTTAGATATGAAAAACTCCCCTATTTCTGCTACTATTGTGAGAGGGCTACAGAAGACGAAGAGAAGGGATGCAACAGATCTAAAGACTTAGGCTCATGGCTGAAAGCGAACATTGTGGGGACAATAGTGACAGGTGAGAATAGGCATCAAGCGAGGGAGAATGAGGAGTCCCAAGCCAAAAGAGAGATGAATAAGAAGAAACTGATAGAGAAATTGATGAAGAAACTGGAGAGACTAACTATGACAAATAAGGAAGGGAAGAACCACGATATAAGGAGAGGGGGTGAAGGGTCAAAGAAGGGAGATGAGGAAGGAACTTTCAGAAAATTGCCTGCTGTCCATCTAGAAGACCCAAAAAAGAGGAGAGGATAGAAATAAGCAACCAGAACAGGGTAAAGAAGATCTTAGAACATAATTACTCACAGATGCAACAAATACAAAGACAGATATGGATAAAATGGAAAGGAAGACATTGGAAGAGACAAGTAAGACAACTACCAACAACAATTAAAATGGGGAAGGAAAATGCAGAACCAGGAGGAGAAAAAAAAACACTGGAGATCATAGACATAGAGATTGAGGTACCAGAATCGAAAGCAAATAAAAGCACAATCGAAACACCAACTACAACGGCAGAAGCTGCAAGGCAGCCCTACCAAGAACCATGACAATTATAAGCTAGAACTGCAGCGGGCTTGTGAACCCATGGACAGGTTGAGCTCCAACAAAACTCATTAAAAAACAAGGACCCAATCTTGTTTTTTTTATGGAGATAAGAAAAAAGAAGATAGAGATGATGAGACTAAGATACAAAGGTGGGATGGTGACTATTGTAGCAGTAGATTGTGAGGAGATGGGAGACAAAGAGTTGGTGGTTTAGCGGTAATATGGGACAACACGATCAATGTAGAAATCAAGTCACTATCTATAAAATACATTGATATGGAGGTGGAAATGACAGAACCAGACCAGAGGTGGAGAGCAACTGGTTTTTACAGCTGCCCGAAGAGCGAAAATAAACAATTCAGTCTTGATCTCCTAAGCACTCTAGGGAGAAACTCATAACTGGCATGGATAGTTTTTGGATACTTTAATCAAATCATGGGTCAAGAAGAAAAGCAAAGAGGTAATCTGGTATCGTTCTCACAAGTCCAGGATCTTAAAGAAATGTTTAAAATAAATGAATTGCTTTACTTAGGCTTTTTGAGACATTCTTTCACATCGACTAATGGACAAGTATGGGATACAAACATCCAAGAGAGGCTGGACAGAACTTTGGTAGCCATGGAATGGAGAGAAACCTTCCCCAAGACCGTTGTCTAACACCTAAATATATTTAAATCAGACCACAACCCAATATTAGTGGATTTGGTGGGTGAGAATAGGAGTAAGAGGAAGCAGATTGATGCGTGAGTATCTTACCTCAATTTTCTGCTTATTTTAAGTTAGAATTTATTGAGTTTAAGTATATTTTATGTTAAAATCCTCCTTGAATGCTAATTTTAGTGGTTTTTGTGTTTTAATTATTTCAGGTAAAATTCAGATCAATTTGGCAGAGTTTTGTGCAAAAAGAGGAAGAAAGTAAATGCTGTCAACCCTGACCTCCTTCTACTCCAACGAGCATAATTTGAACTACAGAGGTCCAATTGATGCAGTTCTAGTGGCGTTGGAAAGCCAACTTCTAGAGCTTTCCAAAAATATACAATAGTCTATACTTTTCTTCAGGAATCACTACCTTGAAGGATGCTAAACACTGAGCCTGGCGTTTAGCACCCAGGAAGATAGAACCGAATGGGAACTCACTGCCTCGCCTGGTGCTGAACACCAATTCTGGCGCTAAATGCCAGAAGTGCAGATCAACCTCACCCAAACGAGCATCTTTAGCTAGATTTGGCTTTTTATTATTATATTTTATTTTGTTTTAGTTATTTTTATTTACAAACAAAATCTTTTAGGTTTAGAATTTATTATTTTATTTTAGTTTCAAATCAAAATTAGGTTAGATATAAAATGGAAAAGATTTAGCCTTTGAGACTCACTTCTCCCGGAGGTGGATCTTCTCACTTCTGCACTTTCACACTTTTCAAAATCCTTATTTTCTCTGTAAGTCATGAGCCACCAAACCTCCTCGATTAAGGTTAGGAGCTCTGTCTATTTCTATAGATTAAGACTAATGCTTTTCTATTTTAATTGATGTATCGATTCAGTTTCAAGGATGACTTTTGTTCTTCATCTTATAAATCTAGGTAGAACGACAGTATAACCCTTATTTTATATGTGTTCTTGTGATTCTTGACAAAGTTATCTCGTTTGAACAACAATTTGAAAGCAAATTCTTCCTAAATTACTAATTACTTGAACTAATTGAGATACATGATATATAATCCTCTTAGTTTCGGGTAATTAGGATTTCTGTGGCCATAAACTAGAATTGCTCTTAACCTTCTAATATAAATTAAATGACCAAGACATTGGTGGTTGAATTGGGTTAGAGGAGACTAAATCACTAAGATATTAGGGTTTAGCCAGTTACAGTTTGCTGTGAAACGAATCTTGCATGATTAAAATAGTTAGTAAGAAAACTTAATCTGGAAAAATAAACAACTCTAAAACCTTAACTGCTTTTCATCTTATATTTCACGTCACTTTTATTGTTTTCTTTCCAATTCTTTGAATTTACTGTCTAATGCGTTTTACAACCACCCAAAATACAACTTTCTGCTTGTCTGACTAAGTGAGTCATTTGACTATTGTTGCTCAGTCCATCAATCCTCGTGAGATTTGACCCTTACTCACCTGAGGTATTACTTGGGTATGACTCGGTGTACTTGCCGGTTAGTTTGTGGATATTTAAAAATCCGCATCAAGTTTTTGGCGCCATTGTCGGGGATTGACTGTGATTGACAACTACTGGTTGTTTGACTTCTTAGATTAGGCGTTTTTGCTATAATTTTATTTTATTTCTTTCTTTAATTTTCAAAACTTTGGTTCTATCTTATTTAAAACTTTTTCTTAATTTTTGAAATTAAGTTTGGTGTCTCCTTAGTTGTTTTATTTTTCCTAGTTATTTTATTTATTGAGTTCG
This sequence comes from Arachis duranensis, assembly GCF_000817695.3. Classification (NCBI taxonomy): domain Eukaryota; kingdom Viridiplantae; phylum Streptophyta; class Magnoliopsida; order Fabales; family Fabaceae; genus Arachis; species Arachis duranensis. Next base: position 103,355,489 of record NC_029772.3, on the reverse strand, counting down.
AAGTTTATACTCCTTTTTGCTTATTAGTTGTTTTATTTTCTCAATTATTCAATTTATTCTCTTTATTTTATTTTTCTTTTATTTTCATTTTCCTTTATATTTTTTATTTTTTATTTTTATTTTCTTTATTTTATTTCTTTTGAGAAAAAATAATGGAGAGAGATCATATGGGTTACTACTCACACCCAAGGAGTGATTCATATTATTGTGGATGGAGGAACTACTCGGATTTTGGTTGGCAAGGTCAAGAGCAAAGAGATTTCAATGTCCCATATCCTATCCATCAAGAACCATCATCTCTTTACTCATATCAAGAACTATCATCTCTCTATTCATACCAAGAGCCATTATCTCCTTATTCATATCAAGAACCACCATCTCTCTATTCATATCAAGGACCCTCATCATTTTATTCAGATCAAGAATCATTATCTCCTTATTCAGATGAAGCACTATCAGCTCTAGAACTTGCCATGAAAGAATTAAGGAATACTACTCAAAGTTGTATACATGATATGAGGATGAGTGTCAAAAATATAGAGAGACATGTGGAGTTGATTACCAAGTATTGGATAGAGGAACAAACAAACTCCCTCTCAAGAAAAGCAATGCAAATTCCTACAAAAAGAATGTGAGGGAATCATTCAAAGGAGTCTAGCCTCTAGTGAATCAGAAAGCTGCATAGGGATTAATTTAATTGAACCATTAATCCAAGAAGTTAAGATAAATGGGTCTTTCAAAACACTGCACAACACTCAAGTCTTGAAAAAGAAGAAGAGTTAGAAGTGTAAGAGCAAGACCAAGAGACCTTTGGAGGTTGTGAGAGAAAAAAATAATTATGGGAATTTACACTCTAATGAAGCAGAGAGTGGCATACAGGGTGAGTTTATTAAACCACCAATTCAAGAAGTTTTTTTTGAAGGGTACACTCCACCCATCACAAAACACCCAAGTTCTGAAATCAGAGAGGTGAAGGCCATCAACAAAAGCACTGAAAAGGGGATTGTGACCAAGAAACAAAAGATAATATCCATAAAAAAGAGAAGGTTAGCAAAAAGCAATCCAACCCCTACCTCAACAAGTAAGGTGAATCAAGCTAATAATAATAAAAAAAGCTTGCTAGGAGGAATTTCAATCCAAGGGTACTAATTTTCTCCTCTCCTCTCTTGGAGTCATCTCTTTTGACCAACTGGAAGAAGACAAAGAAAATTCAAGAATAGCCGTTAAGCTAGTGACGTTGAAAGAAGCGCTTGTTGGGAGGCAACCCAACCCTTAGTATCCTTTGATTTTATGTTCATTTTTATTTTCATTTATTTGTGATTTTTATTCGTAGTTTTCTTTCATTTATTTATGTTTGTGGTCATGCAAAGTGTTTAAAACACAAATAGAAGAAATCTGAAGGAAGAACAGAACACCCTAGAGAGGAGTTCATTCGGGTGCTCTGGCGTTAAACGCCAGGCTGGGTGTTTAGCGCCAAAAATGGCACAAAATTTCAAGAAACTCTCAGTTTGGGTGGCGCTAAATGCCAGGCTGGGCGTTTAGTGCCAGAAATGGCATAAATGATAAATTGATTCTGTTTATTTCTAAAAAAAATTGTTACTTCTTCTTGCCCTTATATCACTCCTTTCTTTCTTTTGCAATGTTTTTTATTTTTACTCATCCGTGCGCTTTTTATGGTCCTCCCCATTTTCAATTTTTCTTTTCTTGGGGACAAGCAAACTTTTAAGTTTGGTGTTGTCGAGTGTGCTCTCTGTTTATCTTATTATCAATGGCACTAAAGGGAGATGAATCATCTTCACAGAGAGGCAGCCACCATGACGAATGAGGGAGGTGAATCATCTTCATGGAGGGGCAGCCACCATGACGACTGAGGTAGTTGAGTTTCTTTCATGCTATTTACTTATTTCAGTTCTTATATTATTTATCTCCTGTTTTCTAGTGCTTATTAGTGTTTCTTTTGCATGATCCTGTTTAGAGTCAGTAGTTTTAATTTTCTTAAAAAATTTTATGCTTGTTTTGAAAAGAAGTCTCATGTATTGTTCACTGAGCATGAAAAAAAAAGAGAGAAAAAAAGAAGTAGTATAATGCACGAGACTTGAGTTATATATTCTGAACTATCTTATTTACTTTGATGGGGTAGTATTATCTGTGATTCTGAATTAATGAAGTGAATACTGCATAATTGATGTTGAAGTTAAGAATGCTGATTCTTGAGGTATAGGAACTTAGAGAAATATTATGGATTCTCTAAATTGAGTAAGAAATTGATCCTTGAAGCAAAACAAACAGCAAAAAACATAAAATAAAATAAAAAGAAAGGTCCAAGGCTTTGAGCATCAATGGCTAGGAAGGTCAAATATGATTAAAAGGTTAAAGAGTTGTTTTCCTAGCCATATGCTTGTGGTGTGAATGTGTCAAGTAACCCTTGAGACAAAGCACTAAGAGTTGAGATCAAGTGCAATTGCAGAGTATGCCAAAGGCTCTGAGCACCACTGACTGGGAGAAATTAAAAGAAAAGAACTAGAACTCAAAGAGTTTCCCAGTTAAGTGCTTGTGGTGTTTGTGTGCCAAGTTAAGCTTGAGGACAAAATGCTAAGAGTTACAGCTAGGCTCAAGGTGCAAAGCACCAAAGAAAAGACAAGAAAAAGCTGTGTTCAAGGATTAGTCAGAGCTTCAAGAGAAAATCATTTGAGTTATAGTTCTGAAGGATATCAATATTTTTTAGCTTCAAAGGATAGTGAGATGCCAAACCTATTCGAAGTTATAGTGTCATTTGCCCCACTCAGTGATTGGACATGAGCTTAAATGAACACTCAAGTCTTAAGCATTTTTCTCTTCTCATCCCTATATTATTTTTAGTTGCTTGAGGACAAGCAACAGTTCAAGTTTGGTGTTGTGATGCGTGAGCATCTTACCCCTATGTTCTGCTTATTTTAAGTTAGAATTTATTGAGTTTAAGTATATTTTAGTGTTAAAATTCCCTTTGAATGCTACTTTGAGTAGTTTTTGTGTTTTAATTATTTCAGGTGAAATTTGGATCAATTTGGCAGAGTTTTGTGCAAAAAAGGAAGAAAGTGGATGCTGTCAACCCTGACCTTCTTGCACTCCAACAAGCATATCTTGAGCTATAGAGGATCAATTGATGCGGTTCTAGCGGCGTTGAAAAGCCAACTTCCAGAGCTTTCAACGATATATAATAGTATATACTTTTCTTCAGGAATCACTGCCTTGAAGGGCGCTAAATTCCGAGCCTACCGTTTAGCCCCGAGGAAGACAGAATTGAATGGGAACTCATTGCCTCGTCTGGTGCTGAACACCAATTATGGCGCTAAACGCCAGAAGTGAGGATCAACCTCATCCAAAGGAGAATCTTTAGCTAGATTTGGCTTTTTATTATTATATTTTATTTTGTTTTAGTTATTTTTATTTACAGACAAAATTTTTTAGGCGTAGAATTTATTATTTTATTTTAGTCTTAAATCAAAATTAGGTTAGATATAAAAGGAAAAAAATTTAGCCCTTAGGGCTCAGTTCTCCCGAAGGTGAATCTTCTCACTTTCGCACTTTCACACTTTTCAGAATCCTTGTTTTCTCTATAAGGCATGAGCCACTAAACCTCCTCAATTAAGGTTAGGAGCTCTGTTTATTTCTATAGATTAAGACTAATGCTTTTCTATTTTAATTAATGCATCGATTCAGTTTCAAGGATTGCTTTTGTTCTTCATCTTATGAATCTGGGTATAACGACAGTATAACCCTTATTCTATATGTGTTCTTGTGATTCTCGACAAAGTTATCTTGCTTGAACAATAGCTTGAAAGCAAATTCCTCCTAAATTGCTAATTACTTGAACTAATTGAGATACGTGACATATAATCATCTTAGTTTCGGGTAATTAGGGTTTCTGTGGCTATAAACTAGAATTGCTCTTAACCTTCTAATCTAAATTAAGTGACCAAGACATTGGTGGTTGAATTGGGTTAAAGAGACTAAATCACTAAGACATTAGAGTTTAGTCAATTACAGTTTTCTATGAAATGAATCTTGCATGATTAAAATAGTTGGTAAGAAAACTTAATCCGGAAAAATAAACAACTCTGAAACCTTAACTGCTTTTCATCATATATTTCACCTCACTTTTATTGTTTGCTTTCCAATTCTTCGAGTTTACTGTTTAATGAGTTTTACAACCCCCAAAACACAACTTTCTGCTTACCTGACTAAGTGAGTCATTTGACTATTGTTGCTCAGTCCATCAATACTCGTGGAATTTGACCCTCACTCACCTGAGGTATTTCTTGGTACGACTTGGCGCACTTGCCGGTTAGTTTGTGGATATTCAAAAATCTACATCATGGATACACCGCTTCAGATTTGAAGAGTGTTGGATTGGCAATGAAGAGTGTGAGGAAACTGTAAAAGAGATTTGGAGAAGCAAGAAAGAGCATTTTCACCTGAAGATAAGACAATGTGACAGAGAGCTTAACAGATGGGGAAAAGGAACTTTGGTGACATCCTAAAATAAATTAGACAAATGCAAACCAAGCTCCAACACCTCAACTCCATAAAACAGGAAGAGGGGGTTATTTTCCAGATCAAAGAAATAGAAGCGGATTTGGATAAAGCACTTAAGAAGGAAGAAATTTGGTGGGTCCAAATATCAAGAATGAATTGGCTCAAGCATGGAGACAGAATTTCTAAATTCTTTCACTAAAAAACATCACAAAGGAAGAGTAAAAATTGGGTGAAGTGTATTCGGGATGATACCGAAGTCATACATGAAGATGAGGAGAATATGAAAACATTATGTTAAGATATTTTGACAAGATCTTTGCAGTCGAGAGGGTGGAAAACACGATGCAAGCGGCTGAAGTGGTGAAAAATAGAATTGATGATGGAAAAAGAAAGGTGTTGAACCAGGTTTTTATAGCCGAAGAGGTCATTCAATCCCTCAAAACAAATGCATCCAACCAAAGCTCTAGGCCTAAATGGAATGCCAACACTTTTTTACTAAAAAAATATGAAAAATTGTGGGTAAGGATGTAATTAATTCTGTTCTAAATATCCTAAATAATGATGTTGATCATTCCCCTTTTAATACCACCCATATTTGTTTGATTCCAAAGATTAAGAACCCTAGTCACACCAAAGATTTTAGGCTAGTTTCTTTATGTAATGTTATATTCAAACTTATCACTAAAACTATTGCAAACTTACTTAAGTAAATCCTTCTGTATACTGTTGGAGAGTTCCAAAGTGCTTTTGTGCAGGATATGCTTATTACAGACAATGATTTAGTGGCCTTTGAGATATTCCACTACATGAAAAAAACACCATGGAATAAAAGGGTTACGTTGGAGTGAAGCTTGATATAGACAAAGCATATGATCGTATAGAATGAAGATTCCTATAAGAGGTCATGACATCTATGGACTTTCCAACAAAATGGGTAAATGTGATAATGAGATGTGTGTCCATTGTATCTTTCTTGGTCCTCATTAATGGCATCCCCATCAGTCCGATTACCTCAACCACAGGTTTAAGACAGGGGAACCCCCTCTCCCTTTACCTTTTTGAGCTATGTGCTGAGGTGCTCTTGGGTCTTCTCATCAGGGCGCAAGAGAATCAAGCCATCAGGAGGATTAGAGTGGCGAGACATGCTCCACAAGTTAACCACTTATTTTTTGCAGATGATAGTATTTTGTTCGCTAGAGCATTAAACCAAGATATTCTGGGAATTAAAGAGGTGTTCATCCAATACCAGACAGTTTCGGGCCAAAGAATCTACCTGGACAAGTCTGAGTTTTCCTTCAGCTGAAACGTACTAGCTACAAGACAAATTCTGATCCAAGGGTGACTTAGGATAAAGGCAGTGGAACAACATACCAAGTACTTGGGACTCTCCACTTTCATAGGGAGATCCCAAAAAGAAAGTCTTTGATTTTATCCAGAAGAGAGTTTGGAAGAAGTTAAAAAGTTGGAAGGAGATATATCTATTAAGAGTGAGAAAGAAAATGCTGATAAATACAGGTTGTTCAAGCTATACCCATATACATCATGGGATGCTTTCAAATCCCTAAAGGTTTATGCCAATATTTGGATGCTATGACCAGAAAATTCTATTAGAGAAGCGAAAATAGAGAAAGAAAAATTCACTAGATCAAATTGGACAAGCTTTGCTTAAGCATATTAGATAGGGGGTGGGTTTTAGTAATTTTGAAGTTTTCAACTCAACTCTGCTAGCAAAATAGGGTTGGAAGCTGATGACAAAACCCCAATCTCTAGCTACGAGGGTCCTAAACACTAGGTATTTTTCTAGGACTAATTTCTTAGAAGCATCTATGGGCTTTAATCCGAGCTACACGTGGTGAAGCATCTGGAAGGCAAAGGAGATCTTGTAATTAGGTGGACTGTGGAAGATTGGGGATGAAAGGTCAATAAAGTTTTGGGGGTCACCTTAGATACACAACTAGAATGAACATAAGTTATGGAGTCTGGTCAACATTTTGGAAGACAATGCTTTGGTTAGAAGAGCTAATGGATGAAGAGGGCAAGAGATGGGGATGCTGATAAGATCAAAAATATGTTTCTATACTTTGAAGCTCAACAAATACTAGAAATTCCTCTACCAGTTACAATATAGCATGACTAATTCTATTGAAAATTCGTACAGAATTAGAACAATATATAATAGAATCATAAAGCACAACAGGTCCCAACATAGTAGCATATCCCTCTAACCAGGAGACACCTTGCTGAAAAAGTCTCTAAAAGACTTTCGCTCATCCAAGAGCCATCAATTGTACTTGAAGGATCCTCAACAAGTCACTGCCCCTTCGTGATTAGATCGTCGGAGAACCAAGGAATGGAGGCCCTCGAACGAATTGAAAGTTTGCATAAAGCTTTAGACCCTGAATCACAAGGCCTTTTCTATTATTATCTCGTTAAGCTCTAGACAGCGCACAACTTGCTCCTTTTCAAAGGGAAGGACTCGAACCCAAGAGATGTGGTAGAATCAGCAAAGAAGAGTCATGATGAGTTCTTCAGAGCACTGCATATTGGTGCTTCAGAAATGCATGAGGCTCCCCAAGGCTCGATGATTTTAAATCAGCGGGTGAAACTACGAACCCATATAATTAAAATAAATGTTAGTGCATCTATTTTAACGAGGAAAAGGTGGGTATTGGCATAGTCAGGGACGGACCTAGAGTGGGGCGAGTAGTGGCCTCAACTCCCCCCAAAATTTTAAAAAATTATATTTATATATATGAAATATGTGTTTAAAAAATAAAAAATATTATGTAATTTAGTAATTTTATATGTATTATTTTTTACTATGGAATATATTTATATCTTAATTGTTTAATTCATTAATATATTTTACTTAACTAATTTAATATTATACCTTCAAGTCTTTGTACCTTTTAAATTAATTTTTATATAATAATATCTATATTTATTTTTAAAAAATTATTTATTTTTTTATATTAACATATTTAATATTTATATTATTATATTAATAATGACTTACATAGTTATATTTTAGTAACCACATTATGTACTTTAAATGTTCTTTTCTCGTAAAAAATACTCATTTTTTTTCTAAGTTTACGTTGTTAAAAGAAAAAATTTTATAAAGATATCTTATATCTTGTATTCTATAAGAGTACTGTATCTTTCAAACAATTAATAATTTATAATTTATTTTTAAATTTTTTAAAATTTTTAAAAGAATTAATTTTAATTAATAAGATATGTGATAATTTTTAATTAAACACGCTATAACTTATTGGTATTTTATAATTTTATAATGTACTATTAATATTGTTATATTTTTTTTATGTAATATTAAAAATAAAATTATGAAAAAAATTTATAGTTATATATATATATATTGATAAATCTTTTAAAAAATTAATTCTAATAACTATATGTTAATTATTTTTACAAAAATAAAAAAGATTATTTAAAATTCGGCCCTCCATATTAAAATTTCTGGATTCGTCCTTGGGCATAGTGGCTAGAGATTATGAGAGGCAAATTCTTATGGCAGCTAAATAAAAGAGAGTGTGACTATTCAGGCCCATGAAGTTGAGGTTTTTGCTTATCTAATCGGGTTAGAAAAAATTTAAAAATGTTATTTTTTTGATATAATTATTGAAGGCAATAACATTGAAGTAATTTACTCTCTCAAGAAAACTAGTAGCCAAAAAAATTATTTTGGATCCTATATAAAGGATTGTTTATATGTAACTAAAAATTTTAGATTAATTATTTTTTCTCATGTGAAAAGGAATGGTAATAAGGTAGCTCATGAATTGGTTAGGATGACACTTACCAATCCAAACTCCAAAATATATTTGTAATTTCGCTTTTTTGGACGTTTCGAGTCCTATTCATGAATGAACGCTATCCTTTTATACGGTAAAAAAAATCCTAACTATTTGTTTCTTTTTTTTTTGGTTTGTTTTTTCTAGTGTCTCCCAACCCCATAAGTTAAGAACTAATTTACCGCAGTATTAAACTCTATTTAAGAATTTACTATTAGTCAATAAAATTTTGTATATACAAAACAAAATTTAAACTTTTGATCTTTATTTAAACGAACTAAAAAACTAATTATTTGTTTCTAGACGCGCAAGAATCCTAACTTTGAAGTTTGAACTAGTGTGTTTCAACGAAAAAGTTATTATGTCCAAAAACAGAAACGCACAAACTCATTGTCTACAGATAAATATGGGCCATTGAGTATGGGCCTTATTAGAAGGCCCTTGTAATATATTCCGGATAGCGTAAACCAGTTTGGGTCAATTTCGGACCCGGTACCAAATCGGAAAAAACCACAAATCGCAGTATCCAAATCAGAACAACATAAAATTCGGCATCGCCACCCCGACCACCCCCACCAACTCCGATCGATCATTTTTCACCAGAGCCAATGGCGAAACCCGCATCCTCAAGCTCCCTCTTCCAAACCCTAAAGCGCTACATCAAGAAGCCATGGGAGATCACGGGTCCCTGCGCCGACCCGGAGTACAAGTCGGCGCTCCCCGGCGCCCTCGAGTACCGTGTCTTCTGTCCCGCCACCACAAGGGAGAAGGCCTGTGTCCCAACCTCCTTGCCGGAGACAGTGTACGACATCAAGTACTACAGCCGCGACCAGCGCCGCAACCGTCCCCCTATCCGCCGCACCGTCCTCCGCAAGCCAGAACTCGAGAAGATGAAGAAAGAGAAGATTTTCTCGCCGTCTGACTTCCCTCCGGTTTACCTTAACACCACAATCGAGGAGGACATGGATGCCATCGGCGGTGGATATCAGAAATAGGTGTTCTTACCGTTGCCCCCTTTTTTATTTGGGTATGTGGAATCTGTGTGATTTGAATAATGGGAAGGTGGAATTTCCCGATTGTGTTTTGGCATCTCTCGATTGTTGTTACTTGCTCTGATCACCGGAACTTAGGGGATTGGGTGTTTAAAAACACCTTGATTTTGTGTTTATGATGATTAATTGGTTGTTCATTTTTCATTGTTCATTGCTTTCGGGCATGCATAGCTTGAATGAATTGAAAGAGTAGCATAAATGCGTTTGATCTCGCGTGAACTCACGTGAGCTAATGACCAGAATTGAAGGTTTACTTTTTTGTAGTGCTTGGATGGTTGCTTGTGTAGGTTTTTAGTTGAAATTACATTTTTCAAGACGAGATTGATTATATTGTAGCTTTCTGTGGTAGGATGGGGAAGAAATTATGCATCTTTGGACCTTCCTTCCAGTAGGAGTTTTTAACTTTTGAGTCCGTCATGCTTCTGTGGAAGCAAGTTGTAGTCCCTTTTTTATCATATTCTTAAATGGCTTATTTACCTTGTTATTGAATCTTAGTGTTCATTGGGTGTTATATATGAAGACTGTTTCATATGATAGGTGGTGTATATTAGGAAGAGAGCTCATTATTTAATGAATCTTTATGACTTTATTATAGCACAATACTGTATTAGATGTTCTGCAAATGGTGAGCAGTTTAAACTTTAAGCTGTATTAGGAGAAGGTTTCTCTTTCAGAGAGAGACACTTTTCAAGAAGAGGAAAACAGTATACCCTTTGAAGGTGTTCGCAGAATTCCTTAATTGTGGAAATTGTGGTTAATGTTTAGCTCTACTTTTTTCTGATTGTTTACTAGGACTTACAAAGATTGATCTGTTAGCATTATAGATTGTAAGCCCATCAGTTGTGCCACTGATTCGTATATCAAATCATTGCAAATATTTATTTATCTGTTTGATTGGGTTGTCCTGAGATACTATTTCTCAAAATCAGAATGCCTTTGGTAGACAAATTCTGGATGCTATTTTGGTAGCAAATAAAGAGGTGCATGACTTAAAGCAAAGGAAAAGACAAAGTCTATTATGTAAATTGGACTTTGATAAAACTTATGACCAGATTACTTGGGGGTTTCTTGAACAAGGTTTTACATGAAAAAGGTGGTTGATTCTTGGAGGAGAAGTTGGATTGTAGACCCTCTCTCAGCCAGGACTTTTTCATTATTATGTTGAGTGAAATGTCGGTTTCGTGGTCAAGGGTGTGAGGGCTAGGCAAAGGAGATCCTTTATCCTCATTTTTATTCTCTTCTTTGGACTTAGTTACTTACTTTGTAGAGCAGTTGCGAATAAGACTATCGAAGGTGTGAACTTGGGCTTAGAATGAATTGTAGGCTCTCATTTGTTATCTGCTGATGACACTAATTTTTAGGAAAGAACAAGGACCATTTTTCAAATCTTCCACTCTTTCGTAGGTTTTTAAGTACGGATTGAAGATTAGTATGTTGAAAATCGACTTGGAAGCTGTTAATGAATAATATCCAAAAGTTCCAATCTATTCCTTGTCTATTCTTAAATTGCTCTAGAGTGCTGCTAGTGCCTTATGTGTATCTTTCTTTGGGAATTTTGAATAATGGTAGGTGTGCCCTTTCATGGATAGCTGCATTACTTAGTAATCAAACCAAAGAGCTATGGTCTGCAAGATCTCAAGAGTACCATTATGTGGCCTGGCATTGGGGTGATAGACTTGGGATTTTGGCATGTTTACTTAGAGGTCTGCCAAAGTTAGGCAACCAATTTTGTGCACAGAAATAATTAAGAATTCTCATTTCCTGGACAAATGTGGGTAAAGAAGGTGGGCTACAACCTGCAAGAATTGGATTCATTTTTTTTTTTAAATATTGCATTTGACACCATGAATGAATGAATGATCTATGTGCCTTCAAGAAATCAAATGGAAGTGTGTTGTTGAGAATGTAATTTAGACACTTCAGAATTTGTATGATGGGAAGAATTGTTAAGATGGAGTGAGAAATTAGACAAAGCAATCCAGGTTACTATAACAGGGAAATAACAAAACTGCAATTTTGGGAAGATTCGGACGAGTTTTTTGGAGAAAATATTTTATTCGATACCCATGTCTTCGTAAAGGTGCTGTATCCCATTTGTATTTAATGGTTGTGATTTCATAACAAGTTTAATAGGTCTAAAAGTAAATAATAAAATATAACTCTGAGATAGTGGGACATGTGACAAATTCTTAACTACAAATAAGTAGAGAGTATTGATACCTTTAGGTTTTCTAAGGGTAATTTCAGAAACTCCTTTCAACATTCTATCAGAAAATAATATTTTTAGGTGTTAAATATGACTGGCCATGTTGGAAGAGACCTGAGGAAGTCTGTGACTACAAGGGGTTATACTCCAATGGAAGACGAAAGCAGTGGGTATCAGTTGCCTTTCTGATATAGGGTAAGGGGGGTAACATCATTCTCATGGGTCATGGCATGATATTCTTTTAGCATGACCAAAACAAGAAAAACATACAGCAGTAATTGAATTCTGCTGCCATATCTTAAAGCTTGAGTGCATTAATATTGTCATATCTTAGTGAGGTTATGTAACTATGTTTCTATTCAGGTCCAGCATCACATGTATGTTCATTTGCAGGAACAGTTTCAGTTTATGGGGCCGATTTTGTCACAGGATTAACTGTTCAAAAGAATAAACACTGTTTGGAGAAAATTGAGATCTTAAATATCATAATATATTCCATATCGTTATAACTTTTTAAAGATACACCTGTTGTCCCACCTGTGTTGGAAGTAATTTTTATATAGGTTGTGTTTGGCTTGACTCTTCAGCAGTTTTTATGTCTTGAGTTTGGATATAATTTCAATATATGCAACCAATTTGCACACTTGGGCTGCGTTTGGTATTGAGACAGAGCAGGAGAGAGAAACAAAAATGTGTTTGATGCTAGAGACATGTACAAAATAGTATTCTGTAGTGCACAAACTTCCTTTATTTTCTGTCCTAAAAACTGAGTACGAAGGGAACACATTTTTTCTATCTCTCAATCTTTATATTTGTGTCCTATTTTAGTTACCAAACACAGCCTTGATGAATTCTTCCTTGAAGACGAGGAAAAATACTCTTCATTCACACTGCATTATAACCATTAATTCATGCTGGGTTCCACATTTTTTATTTCTTTATTGTTAGGACTATATATTTCCTTTTCTTGTATAGCTCTGGTGTTTATATTAAACGTTCTGCATTCACTCTAACTGTTTGAAGATGCTCAATAATGTCCGTTTTTACCCTTTTTAGTGTGCACAGGATTGTTTAGTACAACATTTTATGCATTTGTTTGGGTTCAAGTTACTATCATTGATTACTTTTCTTTGCATGTGACCAGGTTGGTGCTACCATGAGATGACATTATTATCCGGTCAACTTTTCTGTTTCTGTCAATGGAAATTATCAGAATAGTCTTTGCATAATGTTCTACCATTAAAGAACGTGTAAGCTTTTCATATCAATAAAGGGTAGCTGGCTGCAGTTAACTTTGAACATTTGTTTACTTATTTCTGAACCTTGAATCAAAACGTAAATTACATCTGTGACTTGATGATGCCTTGTAATTCTCTCCTGATTTTACCTTTTAATGAAAAGCTTTTTGTTCTGATTTTGAAGTGTCTTCAAAGCAATTAGATGAGCATGCAGCACTCACATCTTGCAATGGAGTCCATTATTTTTTGGCTTCATATTCTACAATCTATGCATGCACGTAAGCACACACACATTTAGAGTTTAATTGCTATGCTAAGCCTAAAAAGATACTTTTACACTAACATCTAATTAGGTGCTCCCACATAGATAAAGAAAAAAGAATATGCAGCTAAAAATGAAGCGTATAACAGTAAATATTAAATATAAATAGCATTATGATTTATGACTACCATAAGGGCATTGTTACCATAAATATGATTGTTGAACACACAATCATACTCTTTTAAATTATTCTTACTGGCTTTGTTTCATGATTTTGATGAGGTACCCTAGTCACCTGCCGCATAATTGATTGTTCACAATTGTTCATAATTCAGCACTGCCTGCAAATGTTTATAATGCCAATTAACTTCTTTCAATTATTGGAGTTATAGGTAGTAGCCTATTACAGAAAGAAGTTGATTATTAAGCTATTGTTAGGAAGCAGGAACCATGATGAATTCAAAATTTTGATTGAGATAGTTAGGTAATGGTACTTTTACTTTTGGTATTTGATTATGTAAATGTGCAGTGGGTCTATACTCTTAGTATGTTGCAGCATCAGGCCTTTGTTGTATGGTTTATATATGGTTTTGCTACTGATGTTGCAATCTTAATTGCTCATAACATATATGATAAAATGGTGCTTTTGTCCTTCCCGTTATAAACATCGCTTATTAAGGTAATAAACAATAAGTTAAGGGTAATGTCATAAGGTAGCTTTCAGTTCTAGTCATTTGACATGAATGATAGAGATAGTGGGACAATAGAGACAGGTATTTTTACCTATTAGCTTAAATTTGTTTTGGATTTTTTTCCTTGTCTTCTTTTCCAAAATATGCAGGTGTAATTACCCTTTAAATTAAGTGAATTTCTTAAGTGGAAGTGCATTAGTTTTTTATTTAATTTGAAAAATGTGTTAAAAGATCAGAACTCAGGAGTAGGTAACAAGTGCATGTGACCACAGTCCCTCTATACTCTGTTTAGGCCTTTACTGAGTGGTGTGTTGTATTATTAGCCATACACTATTAGAGCCATAAGAAAGTGCTTTTCAAGTACCAAATATCGCGGCCAAACGTGTCATTGATCAAATTAATGTCACAGTGTCACACTCATCTATGGACTCCATAATTTTTTCAGTGTCCTCTCTGATCCAGTCCTTTTAAATCTTACTTACATGAGCTAGCTATAGATAATAATTGAATTCTATTTTTTCTTCTTGTGTGTCTTGTAATTAATCAACTGTTAATAGGACATAATAAGTTTCTTTGGAATGCAAAGTTGGTTAAGTGAAATAGGTTATATCAATCCTATCTGTCAAAGGAAACTTAGAAGGGACAGCAAAGCACCATTGTCAGTCAAATAATTTAGAAGATGCCAGTTGATGTTAATTTTGTCTAGTCTCTATCAAATCATAAAGTTCCCTTACAAAATTTTTTACTACATGAGATAGAATCATATGTGATACTAAAACATATCTTGAAATTTAATCTTATTAACTGTTGGTCTTGTTTCTATTTTGTATGGTGTAGTAGCAACCGATTACTTATCTGTTGCAAGTAATATATGATCCAAGAAATTTGGTCATTTTGTAACTTAGTGAGAAATATTTTTTAAACACTAACCTTTTTTAACATTATTCACCTTATAACTTTAAATTTTTATTTTCTTCCATTTACATGTTTAAATAACACAATTCCATCTAATTAGTTAGGTGGGCCATGTACATTATGTGATTGTAGTAGAAATATTGTGTGGATCTGTCAACCAAAGAAAGGAAATATTGTGTGGATTTAAGCTAAAGAAATTCTCCAAGGAGATGAAAGTTGTTGGAATTTGATCTACTTAGATTGTTAGCAAGTACTTAACAAGAATTTAATGTGCACGCATCACCATCATAGTGTTGTTTTCACATGAAAAGAATTGACAGTGAAGAAGATAAGGAGGGGAAAAAAGAAAAATGAAGAATTGACAGTGAAAAAGATAAGGAGGGGGAAAAAGAAAAATGAAGGATCCAATATTGTTGAGTAACTTAATCTATAGAGTATAGTCCATACCGAACATATAAGCTTTGCTTATTCTTTTTCCAAATTGATGATAGGACCACATCCATTATTGTTCTTTTGTCCTTTTTGTGCCATTATTTTTATGCAGCATGTAATTGTTCTTTAGTAGAAACGTAGAATAATGAATCATGTAGCTATAATATAGTCCTTCTTCAAAGGCCCATCCACCATTTCCCTTTAGTTTTAGAAAATTAAATAAAAGGGATTTCTTTGTTCCATGATTTTGATGACAATGCATTGCAACACTGAATGTAAAAATGATAGTTAATAATCCTTAAATAATAATTTAATTAAATATTTTAAATCATCTAATGATTTTACACATTTTACTCTCATATGAGTACAAGTTCATGTTTAATGTAAATGTGTGTCATCTTCATATATTCACAGTCACATTTTTATGTGATATCTCGGTGTCTTAGATGATTATCTTTGAAGTTTGGGATCATGGCAATGTAAATATGTTTGTTTAGTTGCATTCAAAATGCCCCTTCTTTTATTGTACGGTTGACTTAATAATTTATTATTTCTTTATTTCTTACTCTATATATTGATAAATAAAATTATTAGTTGATATTTTAACTTATTTTTTCCTTTATAATATTTTATTTTAATGCTTTTTTAATAATAAAAATGAAAATAGAAAGTGTATGAAAAATTAGATAAATTAACAAAGCCAATGTTTGATGTATATATGATTTATACTAAAATTGATTTATTCACTTCTTTCTATTATTTTTTGTATCTAACTTATTATTTCGTAGTAGTGTTTTTATAGATGATGATTATTATATTATAATCCTTTAGAAAAGTACTTTAATTCAATATCTAAAAAAAGTAATTACGTTAAAAATTTAACCTCTCAAGTAAATATTAAAAATAAATGAACAATATTAACATTTTAAAATTAAATTAAATGTCATTTGATAAATTTATTATACGAATTTTCTTTCAATTTCTTTTTTTTTTTAAATAAAAAGGTCCACACCTTCCCCAAAAACAAATTAAAATCTATGTTTAATACCTTAAATGGAGCTCAGTAACGCGACAGATTAGTCCTTAGCATGTCGGATAAGAGATACCATAGAAAAAAAATCTATGTTTAATATAAAAAAAAGTTATATATACACACAAAAAATCATTAAATTAGTCGCTATATATTTTTATATAAATTATTTTTAATATATATTTTATATAAACTACTAATTTAGTAACTGGTCATTAATATATACGTAACATGATATATATATATATAAATCTTTTTGTTAATTAAATTTAATCAAGTTGATCTAACATAATAAAAATTAGTTATAACTAATTATTTTAAATCTTATTGTTTAATTTGGTTGGACTTAATTTATAAAAAAACTTGGATGTGTAGTATTTTTCTATATATTATAAAATACAGTTAGCTAGGCAGTTACCGAAGGTGGTAAGTTTATTTATAAGATCTACCCCGAAGAAGGTAAAATGGTACAATACAAACAGGTATATGTATTATTATTGTAGCATGAAAATTTGAGCTCTCTTAGCTTATATATATGTATGTATATGTTGACCTATCTATTCTATTCAATTAATTTCGATGGATAGCAATAAATAATGGTTGTTATGTATTAGTGTCTTACATGGATCAGAACTGAGACCATGCACAGCAAATAACTCTCTTAGTCATTTTCATTCATCACGTGCACACACTTACGTTAATTGCCAACTCACACGGTCACTTCTGAATTAATTAATTAATTAAAAACAACTCTTAATTATCACTCATCAAATTAATTAAAGATATGTTAGATGCTGCTGATTTTAAATAAAAACAAAGAATTATTAATGAAGTGACTCATAGTAGAGAAACTAAACTAAGCCATGGTTTTGGTTTGGTATTATAAATTCTATTTTTTTTCTTTTTCAAAAGTTGTTGAGCATTATTTTCATAGTAGTGTGCTAATAGTTAATTTTATATTTAATATGATTCAACTTACACTGAAGATATAGTTATACATCAAACTCAGCCTATGATGAAGTAAATGCCTAGAATCTACTAATTAATTAATAAATAAGATACCCCTAAATAATATTGAATCAATACAACTAAACATGCAATTTCAGAATAACAAATGCATTTTCGTGGATTTTATGCTGAGGAGGAAATAAGAATAAAATTAATAATTTAATTTATACTTATCTCTTTTTTAACATTTTTTGTTATTATTTTAGTATAATAGAAAATAGATCTTTTCAAATTTTTTTTTTAAATTGAGAATATATAAAGGATGATCTTTGGCATCATAGTTTTTGTTCTCTTAGGGTTTGCTGCTGCTGTCGCTTTTTTTGCAGTTTTTCGGCACAGTGCAATAACTATGAATGAGTTCAGAAAAAAGAAAAAGAAAAAATCATAATTGCATAAGTTCAAGAGGAAATTTAATTATAGTCTGACTTTAATAATTCCGTATCACATCTTGCATCAGTGTATAGTAGTATATGCATGCTATTTAAATTTGGTTATTATAAGTTCATCACCTGATCATCTGGGATCACACACACATATATATGCAAATAATTAAGAACATTGATATGTCCTTTTCAATAAAGAATTTACTTTCGGTTATAGGAAAATATTATTCATCATCACATAATATATATTATAACTTTTACAAATCCATAATTTATTGATCATTCCTCTATTATTTAATTAATTAAGAGGAAGTATAGAGAGCTAATAGAGTATTTGTACAATGTGTATAATGGATTTAGAGATGTTCGATTCAGTAGGATATCAGATGTTTATTATTTCTGGTACTCGAATGATTATTCTAAATAGTATGGATGTATTACGTTTGAAAAATTAGTAATATTTTATTTTGGATGTTCATTTTTTAACTCATATTGAGTCAAATAAATAGTCCATTATTCACATTGTACAAATACTCCATTAACTCTCTCGCAGAATTCTTTAATTAAAGTATTGAACTCGCTGAAAAGTAAAATAAGACACGATGTAAGTTAAAAAAAATGTTAGGCTAAAATATACACCAATTTTACGAAAAATATACAAAGTTTAAGTTTCAATATATGATTTTAAATTTATTAAAATAAAAATTTAAAAACTTCTATTAATAATAGTAATTTTAAAATATACCTTAAAAATACATTTTAGCTGAAAAAATTTAAAAAATGCTTCTCGTGATAGTACATGTTTATGGAATACAAAAATTAGAGAATTAGACTATTAATAATTTTTTTTAGTTAATACATATATAGTCAATAATTTTGTTTTTACTCTCTCCTTTTCACAAAAAGAAAAAATAATTCAATTAATTGGTTTAATTTTTTTATATTAATCACAAAAATATAATTAATCAATAGCATAATTACACATATAAAATCATTCGTGTACTTTTTACCTTAATCAATTATTTAATTAAGTTATCCGTAATATATCTATCTAACGGTTTAAATTATTATTATCCATGACTAGAGAATAAACTTGCATTGTACACATGACTAATAACAAACCATGGGAATTATTTGTCAATTGTGACACACTACTCAGAGAGACATAATGAGAGCGAGCTTCTCTAAAATTTTATTTATGGAAAATTTTTAAGTATATGGTCGATATTTCGGTAATTTTTAATTGTTAATCTTAATTATAAAAAATATATATAATATATAATTAAAATCAACGGTTAAAAATTATTAAAATATTGGTGTACCGATATACTTAAAAACTTTCCCATAATATATCCTTGTCTACATATATATAACAGTTGTGATGGTGATAGTATATGTATGTATTCATTCATTAGCGTTTCTCAGTAGTAGTGTGGACAGTAGTGTTGATGGTGATACAACGTTAACTTAATTATTTGTATCATCAACATACATATTTATAATAAAGTGTATGTAGTAGTCAAAGAGAAAAAAAAATCATCATCACCTTAATTAGCTCTTCTTACCCCCTGCAAACATTTAAAGCAAGCATTGATTTATTTAGAACCATATATATGTTATAGATAGAATTTAGATTCTTTAAATTAAAAAAGTTGGTAAAATGATAAAGTAAGAGATTAATTATGTTATTGATTTTGTATTTTTATATATGTAAACTCTACTATTTTGATTTAATTAAGAGTGATTAACTCTTTATTTTATTACTTCTGAAAATCTTAATTTATATCGAAATCAAAATCTTAGTTAATTAATTAATTAGTTAAAGAGGCAATTAAAGGGTAGTGCTAATTAATTTCACATTTTGATCATTTTAAAAGTTATACAAACAGAAAAATTTAATTAGGGATTTAAATTTGTTTAATCAATACCATTCAATTTTATTCTTAATGATAAGTACTAAATTAATAAATTTTAATTTTAAAATTTTAAATCTTTTAAAAATAAAACTCTAAATTATAAATTAATTTTAGAAAAGTACTATTTTTCAAAAATAAATTAAAATACATGAACTCGTATTTATTTTTTTATCAGATATTAATTGCATCTAATATTTTAGTTATTTTTCCCGCTCTTATGATGTACTTCTTTCAGTTACATATAAAATCAGAATATAATCAAAATTATTCTGTTGATTATATTCTCTCTAAAGATAAAACCTTGAGTTTGGTCCAGAATAAAACCGTACCACACCTCTACAAATATAAACTTCTAGCTTGGTAATAACATTATAAAATTCGTTTATATATATATAACTTTGGGAATATTTAAAAGTTATCATTAAAAATAAAACAATTCTCTTTTATTAGTTGACAATGTTTTCAATTTAGAAAAATAAAAAATATTGCTAAAATATAAAAAAGTGTCATTTTATTAATTTTTGTAATATTTTTAAGTGTTATTAAAATTGTATAATTAAAATAAACTATTACAAGTCTTATATCTTTTAAAAAGATAATTTCTAATTATTTATAAATGTGAGACAATTTTTATTTGTTGAGTTAGTTTTTAGATTTTCTTTTAAATCAATCTCAATTCTAATATGATATCAAAATCTATCTAATCCAAAAATAATACACTCACCCTTTAAATTAACTTTTGAAAACTGTATTAGACCTATTAAATTTTAATTCTAGATTTCTAATATAACCACTATAAATACTAATAATAGTAACCATATAATATATATATCTTTGAGAAATTAAACCTTCCCTGATTAATTTACCACTTTAATTTTATGTGGAATGACTTTTTCAACAACGAGCCATGAGCAACAGACAACTGTACGTCAAAGTCATCATCGTTTATGTCTCCCTAACCACAAGTATAAATTATATTATATTATATTCCATTAACTTTCTTTCTCTTCATATTTAGTGGTGCCTTCTAGGGTTTTGTATATATCGCATTTATATCATAATAAATTCCTTCTTTCAATATGTATATGGTTGTCTTAGCTTTTTGAGTATGAATATATAAAGGATAAAAAAATATCTAAGTTATGAACAGTGCAAAAGAATTTCACCTTAGATTTTATCGTACTTTAATTCACAGTATGTAGGGTTTAAATCAAATTAGGGTTTATTAGGTTTATTGAAGTTTAAATTAAATGAAAAGAAGCTATATATATGTGTGTGTGTAAATTATAAAGTAGGTTTCAGCTTTTGAAGTAGTACATACGCACAACTATTGTTGCTGTGTCTCTGATGATGAAAATCTCAATTATTTCTGTGATAATTCCTATTTTCAAGAGACATATATGTTTCAATTAAGACAGAAAAAAAGAAAAAAAGAAAAAAAAAAAGCTGCACCCTCTTATTGCTTTTTCTCCCTCTGCACCCACATACCATTCATAGCGTTTCTTTCTCTTGAAAACTTCATTATTATTATTTTGAAAAACGATAATGGTAGGGAGACAAAAAAAAAATTAACTTATTTTAATTTAACATTCATTAATTTTAATAAAATTAAATAAGATAAATTTAAACTATTTTTGATTAATTTTTTTTTGTTAACAAACATTTTCGTTCAAATAATAATAATAATAAAACTATTTATCCTAAAAAGTAAACAGTTAGATAGAAACACATTTACTAGCTAGAATAGAAGATTCATTAGTTCTTTGTTATCTACTAGCTATAAAGAGATTGGCTTCTTCTGCTTGGCATTATTCGTTTTATTCTTTTTATATTTTATTTTTTTTTTTACCTTTTGGGTGTGCATTTTGTGCATATGACACTTTGAAATAAAAAAATGTGCCCATGCATGTCGTTTATTTTAATAAAAGAAATTAATAATTTAGAGTAATAACTAATAATATAAGCATGCAATAATTGTGTATTATTTTTTTCCCCACCTTGTTTGGCAGGCTACATATTAGTAAAACAACACTAACACACAAAAATCTAATTATATAGGTACGTCCGTCGTTAACAAGAATAACTACATAGCATGCCAAATTATTTTTCAATTGTATCTGCCTTCTAAAATTCTTGTGATGGTTATTAGTAACTGTGTAAGTTAGTGTCGGTATTTATTATTACTGTTACTATCTTTCTGGTAGACCAGTAGTGTTTATTAATTAGTATTGGTTTAATTACTCTGTTGGCCCTATAGTTTTGTGAAATTTTCAATTAGGTCTTTATACTTTTTTTTTCCTTTTAATTGAGTTCTTGCGCCAATTTTTTTTAAGTGGGTCCCTACAATTTTTTTTCCTTTTATTTAGGTCTTTATACCAATTTTTTTTTTAGTTGGGTCCCTATAAAATTAAGCCAATTACTACTAAAAGAGACTTAATTGAAAAAAAATTAGTGCAGAACCCAATTAAAAAGAAAAAAAGTATAGAGATCTTATTAAAAATTTCATAAAACTATAGAGACCAACAGAATAATTAAACCGTTAGTATTTGATTTCAATATTGTTTAGATTTATTTTACAAGACATATTAATTTTTACCCTTAAATAATTAAAAATCAGTTAGTCTGTTGAAAAAAAAAAACGGGTGAATTTCATAAACAAAACAATAATTAAATATTAAGATTCACCTCATGGTGTCGCTTAAAATACAAAAGTATTCCAGAGACAATAAAAATCATCTCAAAATAACTAAAATTATCTTATTTTGTATTAATTTTTTATTTTATATTTTTGAATTATTGTTAAAATAATTAGATAATTTTATATATAATAAATATATATTTATAAATATTATGAATGTTTAGTAATAAAATAACTTTAAATTATTATCTCTTTAATATTACTACGGTTGCAAATAACAATATTGGAAAATTAATTATAAGAATATTCTTAAATCAATCATAGTAAATGGAGATGAGAATGAGAGCCGAATATATATATATATGAGATTCAAACTAAAGTAAGGTATGTAGAAAAGTTAACTATAGCTAGCTAGACTCAACAACAATATTAATTCTTCAATTGAATTATTACTAGATATTAATAGATTAATATACATGTTTTTGGGCAGATATGTCCAAATATAACATTGAGGAGAATATGAATGGATAGGATAATCAAAAGATTATTATTACTAAAAAAAATTAAGGTCAACATTATTTTTTATCAATATTAGTTAGTCAACACTTTGTATCAATATCTTATTTTAATATTAGGATTAAATACTAATTGTTATCTAAAAGTTTCAGTCATTAACAAAATTTTTTATAAAAGATATTATCAATAAAACAGCTCTTAAATAAATTAAAAATAAAAAAATAAAAAATAAATATTATATTTTTTATAAATGACAAAATATTTTGTATTTAACCAATGACTTATTCATTTAATTTAAATTTTTGTGATGATATTTGAATAAATATTTAGAAGGTATATAAAAAATTCAAAGCGAAATTTAATTTCTAGATTTTTTTATTTTTCAAAACAATTTGGTCATCTACAAATAATCTTTTCTTAAAAAATTCGCTTGGTATAAAATTACTAAAATTTGAGGATAAACAAATATTATTTTTTAATAATACGTACAAAAATTATATTAAAATATATTTTCTAAAAATTTTTTAGAATATATATTTAATATTAGATATATAATTCCTATTTGTCGTTAGTAATTTTATCATCGATATAAATTTTTGAATATTATTTTAATAGTTTACTCTTTTATATTATTAAATATTAAAATTTATAATTTAGTATCTAAAATTTAAAGTCTAACTAATATTATATATTTTAGATATTACATATAAAAATATATTTGTGAATCAATTCTAAAATAATAAATTTTGTTCGTTAAACAGGTTTCCTCTTACTGGGATTACTCTTAATCAAATGCTTAAATTGTTGTTTAGACAATGATGAAGATGTTATATTGAAATTGTGCCATGCAAATTTCAGTGGCATATATATATATATATATATACACACACGGTGGTCCCTATGAAAGTTTTGAGTGGATACTTTCTAAGAGCCTACTAAGTTGGTTTGGTCCCTCATCTATATATATAGATTATTATAGAGATAGAGCGCGCTGCTGCTATACCTATCCTATTCTGTTATCTAATCCAAATTCATCAGATCACAGCACTCCAATTGCAATTTGATTGCTTCAATTCATCGCACCAACTTTTCAAAGATGAGTTGTGATCAATTTTGTGTGATTAATTATAGCTTTACTTCAGTTTCTTCCCTCAATAATACTCCTTCTATTCTTTAATTTACACACCCACTTAGCTAGCTTTCTGCAACTGCAATTGCCAAAGTAATCACCATCACCAACAATATTAACATTGGATATTCTTATATATATCCATTTGAGATTAATTTGTACAGTAACATTAAAAAAATGAAAAAAAACAATCAGAATTTATTTTATTTAATATTGGCTGAATTTGATTAAATTTTTTTTTATCAAATATTTCCATAATTTGTATAACTCATATAATAAAAGTTACATTTTTACTTTTGTTTAAGTTTGTCTAAAATTAACTCTTATTAATTGAAATATAAAAATAAGTTTAATTAAACTGTCGTTGTGTATATTGATAATTAATCTAATTATATAAATTTCATCCTTTTTCATTTAAGTATAAATTCTATTTAGATATGTAGAATTATAAATTTAGTAAGTTTCAAATATATATATATTAGAATGAGATAAAGTATATTATTTGGTATAAATTATAATTACAAAAAAAATTAATTTTCTATCAATAACTATAATTTTTTTTCTTTTTTAGTACTATAGGAAAAAGATGTGTCGTTTTTTTCAAGACGGAGAAAATCCTTGTTTTTTACTCCTTGTATTTTTTTAGGGTATTTTTTAGCTTTGCAGGTGTAAAAATTAATTTATTATAAATTTAAACTTTATTTACAATTTATTATTAACTAATAAATTATTGCATATATAAAACAGAATTTAAACTATTAAATACTTATTTAGGAGAAGTGAGTTACTCATTTTGCCAATCTAAATTGGTTTTTTTTACCCCTTGTGTGAGCGATGGATTGGAGGTAACTTTTTCTTCTCTCCTTAATTATCTTCTTTTAATTTTTGTCATTTTGTGCCGGCAGTCCCCAGCCCAAAATTTGAAGCTATCTGCAATTATTAATTGTGTTTGAAAGAGTTAATATTATTAATGTTGAAGCAAGTATTGTTCAGCATGTGGCATAAAATGTAGGACGAAGAACGAAGTTATGTTGTTCAACTTGGTTGACGTTTTTCACAAGGACACCAAATTGTTT
The DNA here is from genome assembly GCF_000817695.3 of Arachis duranensis. Taxonomy (NCBI): domain Eukaryota; kingdom Viridiplantae; phylum Streptophyta; class Magnoliopsida; order Fabales; family Fabaceae; genus Arachis; species Arachis duranensis. The sequence goes on along the minus strand of NC_029772.3, from coordinate 103,330,666 downwards.
TAAGAGTTTAATTTTATAAATTGATAGTCTAAAAAAAATTAGATCATTATTCATGCATTTAGGGTTTTTTTCAGGAATATATTTAAAAATTAGTTATTTTGTTAGTGTGAAAAATATGATTGAGTATTTGTGTAAAAGTTTTTTATACTGGTAACATATGAAAATTAAATTCTTGTTATAATTAGGTAAATTGAAAAAATGTTTAGCATCGTAGATAGTCAAGATAACAATAATAATTTTTAAATAGAGTCCGAGTGTCGATAAAAGTGTGTCGATCAAAATTTATTAATTAAAAAATTATTAAAAATTATTATTTTTAATTATTATTTAATTATTAATATTTAAAAATATGAAATAAAATATGTTATTAAATTACTAAATTAAATGAATTAGATTAATAATTAAAAATAATAATAAAAAATAATAAATTTTAATAATTCTTTAATATTTTTTAATAAAATTTGATTATTTTTTACGTTCAATTACTAATTTACTATCTGTAAATTCCAAAACTGAAATATAAAATTAAACTAATTAAATGTCGGTAAGATCGTCGGTATTAATAATTAATAATATATAGGATTTTCACTATTATATCCTTTTAAAAATAACCAACTATCTCTATCCTCTAATCCAACATTATTTATCTTTGTGGCCTATTTTTATTGGTTATGTTATAGGATTAAGTTATTTTGACAATTAAATTTAATTTAAGTTAGTTTAATAGTTTAAGAGTTGATAATTAAAAATTTCAATGGAAGAAGAAAAGAAAAAAAAAAGAATAGACATAAAAAAAGGGAAATGTTACACATACAAGTCATTTTGATTTATAAATCATATAAAATTGGGCTAAATCCAACAAAAAGGACACTAAGTCATTTTGATTTATAAATCATATAAAATTGGGCTAAATCCAACAAAAAGGACACTTACCCATACGGATATGTCAACATGTATGCTACTTAATGGTTTCCATAGCACGCTTCATGTTCCTCCTTCTTTGCGTTTTTCCTTATTTTTCTTCACGTGTTTCATTTTCATCGTCGTTTTTTTATTACTGTTGTTGTTGATGCATTTTTTTCCTCCTCTTTCTATTAATTTTGTAACATTATGTATTTTTTGTTTGATATTTTCCTCCTAAAAAGAATTATGAGAATATGAAATAAGAAGATAAAGAAGAAGAAGCAGCAGAAGATGAGAAGGAGGAAGAAGAAGAGTTTTGAATTATGCAGAACTTATCAGAATAAAAATGTACCCGAATATCTTCGTGTTACATCCAAGTTTGTTGTAAATACAGAAAAAATTTCTTCTAATGCTGCATTTTTTCTTTTTTTTTTTCCTTATTTCTTTCTTTCTTTTAGTTAAATGAATATAAGTTCATCATCTTTCAAGTAATTTTGCAGCATTATGTGTTTCTTCTTTTTCTTTGTTTGATTTTTTGTTTTTATTCTTGTTAAGAGAGTAAAACAAGAAGAAACTTGAGAAGGTAAAACAAAAAGAAAAAGATGAATAAGAAAAAAAAGAAGAAGATTGTGATAATGATGAAAAAAAGAAGCAGCAGCAAAAGATGAGGAGGAGGAAGAGAAAGAGTTTTAAATTATGCAAAACTTATCAGAATAAAAATATACTCAAAATTCTTAAAATACATCCAAATATCTTCGTGTTGCACCCAAATTTGCTGTAAATATAGAAAAATGTTTCCTCTAATGCTGCATTTTTTTCTTCTTTTTTTTCTTATTTCTTTCTTTCTTTTAGTTAAATGAATGCAAGTTCATCATCTTTCAAGTAATTTTGCAGCATTATGTGTTTCTTCTTCTTCTTGATTTGACTTTTTTATTGTTATTCTTGTTAAGAGAGTAAAACAAGAAAAATCTTGATAAGGTAAAATAAAAAGGAAAAGATGAATAAGAAAAAAAAGTAGCAAAAGATGAGAAGGAGAAAGAGGAAAAGTTTTGAATTATGCAAAACTTATCAGAATAAAAATACACCCAAATATCTTTGTGTTATACTCAAATATCTTCGTGTTACACTCAAATTTGCTGCAAATACAGAAAAATGTTTCCTCTAATGCTACATTCTTTTCTTCTAAATTAAACCACACCTCAACCACTTAATTGAATTCAAAACAATAATACATTTTGTTCTAGTTCAATTGACAATCTGAACTTGAATTATTCATTATTTTTAACAACGAGATAACTGATGATAGAGGAGAAAGAGAAAAAGAAAGGAGGAGAAAAATTCTAATAAAAATAAGGAGGAAGAGGTGGTGTTGATGACGATAAGAACGAAGAAGAAAAACGTGCAGTAATGGTATGAAGCGCGTGAATATAAATGACTTGTAAAGACTTGTATGTCAAAAATGTTTGTACGTGGAGAATAATTAAAAAAATTTTTTTGGATAAGATTTGATTACAAAAATAACTTGTTTGTTAAATATTTCTCTTTATTATAGATAAATCACAGAGAGTCAGTGTTATCTAAATCATAAATTGCCATGGATGAAAGAAAAAATTCAAAAAAAAATAGAAAAAAGAAAAAATAAATTTTTAATCTTTATTATTAAAATAAATAAATATTTCACCAAGTTAAAATACAAATAAGTAGTTAACCATTATAGATTAAAAATACGTAGGTCTCTTTAACGATGGTTTGAATTCAGTAAAAAAAATTATATGTCTTTTATTTATAAAGTTCAATGACTTATTTATAATTAAATTTAGTAAAAAATTTATTTAATTTTAAGATAAAAAGTGAAAGATCTATTTATATTTAAAAAAATTAACTTTCTTGTTGCCAAATGCCAATATACGATTTATTTGTTCTTAGAAAAAATTCGTGATTTTAGCTTGATTTACCTATAATCAAAACAAGACAAAAAGATAAATAATATTGGATTAGGGATAGACATAATTACATATTTTTAAAGGATATAGAGTGAAAACCCTAAATATATTTTAATCTCAATGAAAAGAAAAATCAATATGTATTTTCTAAAATAGAAGAACCAAATGTAATATTATGTAAAAATGTAATGATGTAACCTTTTTGTTTTAGAAAGCGGATAATATCACTTGTAATAAATTAATAACATTACTCCTATATTTGAAAGATTTTACTCTCAATTATATAAAGAATATCTAAAACAAAATAAAATTTAAAATGATAATATAAAAAATAAAGTGGTATATATATAGAGAAAGAAAAATATTAAGGGAACAGTAAAATTGATTATTTTTATTATTATTTAATTATTAATTTAATTTTTTTAGTTTAATTTTTTAATCTAATAATCTAAAAATTAATGACTATTTAATTTCTCATATATATATATATATTATGTTACCTGAATTTTATTGATAGAATTCAAAAATAAAAAAATAAATTCTATTTTTTTCTATCTTTACTCTTAGAAAATTTAAACAAAAAAAAAATTTATAAGTAGAAAAGAATTTATATATATAATGGAAATGTAAAATTGTGATGCTATGAGGTCTACAACCTTACTTTAGCAAAGTTCCCATCAATTCAGAGGTAAATTATTCCCTTGTGCAGGTAAAGAAAGAAAAAAAAAAAAGAAAGTTGAATGAAAGCCTAAAGGACTTGAAGCCAGCATCTGCCTTAACTAACACACTACTCAAGATGAGCAGCTAGCTACCTCATTTTGGAGGAGACAAAAAGGAGAAGCCTTTTTTAGGATACATTGCATACTTCAACAGTTCAACTTGTGCTGTCTCCTCCTCCTCCTCCTCCTCTTCTTCTTCCCTATGGTGAATGAAAAGCTTTCAACTTTTGTCAAATAATTCTCCTCAGATTCTTCTTCTTCTTCTTCTTCTCTCTTTCTCTCTATGTAAGTTTTTAATGACTCTTAGCTTGTATATGGTAAATGCTTCTACTCTTTTCACTGAAAACAATCCTATTTTTTTCTGCAAAAATTGGAAGGAAAAAAAAATGTTTTCTAGATTTGGTTTCACAACATAATTATGAAATCGAGAATCAACAGAATTATTTGTTTCCCAAACACAGTTGAAATGATTAAGTTTTTGTTTTTTCAGAATCTTTTAGTCTTACTCCAAGATATGAGCAAGAAGACTAGATGAGTTCAAGCAAAAGCAGCTATCAAGCGAAGCAAGAAGACGACGGCGGTGGAGGCGGAGGCGGTGGCGGCACTAGCTCTTCAAGACAGTGGACAGCGTTCAGGAATCCAAGAATCGTTCGAGTTTCGCGGTCTTTGGGAGGGAAAGACAGGCACAGCAAGGTTTGCACCATTAGAGGTCTAAGGGACCGGAGAATTCGGCTCTCCGTTCCCACCGCCATTCAGTTGTATGATCTCCAAGATCGACTCGGCCTGGGTCAACCCAGCAAGGTCATTGATTGGTTGCTTCAAGCCACCAAACTCGACATTGATAAGCTACCGCCCCTTCAAATCCCTCCCGGTTTCGCTCAATTTCACCATCAGCAAACCCTAATTCCCCTTTCTCATCATCATCAATTCTCCCTTGGCGGCTTCTATGATGCCAATTCCTCAAGGTTTTGGGATATGGATTCTTCTTCAATTAGCCTAAAAGGTAAAGAATCTGATACTATTACTCATCCAGCTGGTGTGATATCTGAGAAAGGAAAATGGATCAAAACAAATCAACATGTTGATGAAAATCAAGACGGATTGTTGTTGCTTAACAATGCTATGGGATATAATAATTCTCCTTCAGGATTAACTTTATCATCATCCTCCTCATCTTCACAATTTGGAAGCCATGCATTATTGTTTCCTTCACAACAATTATTAGATCCTCAATTTTCATCTTCTTCTGCAACAACACCATCAACTTTCACTCCCTATTATGCTCCATTTGTAGCTAATTCGTCATCATCAACAACAACAACAATGGTGGAAAATAATAGTGATGCATTAAGGCAATTCAACCATATTCAGATCTTGAGTTCTCAAGTGATGCCTCATCCCTTTATTCCATCATCTTCTCTTTTTCACTCAATCAATAGTAATAATAATAATAATGATAATAACTCAGCTGCTGCTACTATCAGGCGTATTCCAATGCCATTTAGTTCTAAGCTTCTTGATTCAGATAACAACAACAATGAAAGTAACCAGGAAGATCATAAAGGTACGTAGTAGCACTAGTTCATGAAGCTAAGATAGATGAAGAGTAACCAACAAGATCATAAAGGTATATAGCAGCACTAGCTCATGAAGTTAAAGATCATCATAACCTATATTTATCAATGTTTTTCACACAATCTGACACTTCAGAAGTGAATGAATATATGTTTGTAAGTATAGCATTTGCTATACATATATATGTTTAATATTTGTCTTTGAAATTTTTTTTTCTATATTTGAGTTTGATTTATAGATACTCGTTTTTTTTTTCCACAAATATTTGTTTGCTATGTATATAGCTTGTGCTTTATAATCATAGATCTATCTAAATTCCTGGTATATAATGCTTATTTTATTTGCATATATTTTAAAGTTACACGGGATGCCTATGTATACTAAGTATTTTCATTTAGATGACATGAAGTTCTATAGCTATATTATATTTCATTGTTATATATAATTATATACACTTTTTTTTATAAATATTGTAACAATATAGTTTCAACTTGTGTTGTGATCTTAGCTCTACAACTCAAATAATTAATTAAATTTCTTATTTCGAACTTATTTTGTTATTTAATACATACATGCATATTTATCAAAATTTTTAAAAAAGTTATACTCAGTACTTGTACTAAAATTTTAGCAGAACTAAGGTTATACAGATATACTTATTCTAGTGCATATCTGAATGCTTCTTGAATAATCAATTCTTCACCTGTATTCCTAATTTTTTTATTAGGTTTTATTAACATCACTATTCATATAAAAATTATTAACTACAAAACTATATAAATTATCTTTTATTTAAAAATAAATTCTATTGACTTATTCGATGATGTCTGATAAGCCAACGGTGATAATAGCAAATATACATACATATGTGAGTGTATATACACATTCTGCAATTGATTTCTTTTGTTTGTTGTTGGTGTGTATATACACATTTTACAATTGTTTTCTTTTGTTGTTAGTATATATATATTTTGCAATCGATTTCTTTTGTTACACATAAGTATTCTAATTTATTATCTGACAATATTTCTTTCAGATAAAATTTATCAATTTTATTCCTTCTAAATGATATGAAGAATCAGAAACATTTTACAGATTTAGGAGGACAAATTTCACTGACCACATAAATAGACATATACACAGTAGTTAATATAAATAGAATTATATATGTTTTTTTATGACTAGAATTATATATGTTTGTTGCTAGTAAAATATATCTCTACCATTATAATTATTTTTGCTATCTAAATAAATATATTCTAATGTGATTATGCTACCATGATTATGTAAGTGAGATTAAAATTAAAATTATATATTTTTATATTTTGATAATATTTTTTTAAATAATACATTTTAAATAGTATTGTTTAATAATAAAAAATATTATTTTAATTTTAACAACACTTTTTAAAATATCATAATTATCAAAATTACCATAGTATAATTAGACTAGAATAACATAAATAAATAATATTCCTACCTAATGCTTATTAAGTGTAAAGTTCAGAGTACCAGATTACTTATATATCACCGTTCAAAAAGTTTAAGGTTTAGGATTTATCAAAAATACCGTAATAAAAATTTTGAGAATAAAGTATTTGTACGATTATCATAAAAATTTTAATAAATAAGTGGTTTTAAATTCAATAAAATAATAGAAACAACAACAACAAAGTTTTATTTCACTAAATAGAGATGGTTGTATAAATCAAATAATGTTATTGTGTTTTGTTATGTATCAATGTCTATAAAAAAATCGTTTACATATAGATTTTGTTTAAAATTATTATATATGAGATGTAAGTAAATCAAAGCCAAATATATAATCAAATAAGAAGAAAAGAAGAATGAAAAATTTAAAATTAAATAATGAGGCAAAAATGCTTTTAGAATCATTTGATCTGACGTTGAGTCCTTAATTTTTTATTATACATCTACATACCTTCACTGAAATAATTAATTATCAGTAACTCAGTTGTAGATAGATCATTTTATAACTTACTACTAGATATCTCATGAAAAAAAATCTTTTTATTTATTAATTATATTTAGATATAATAATATAAAAATATTTTTTATTTATTTATTACATGAAAAATATCTTTTTTTAAGAAAAAAAGATCTTTTAAAAAAATATAAATGATAGCTTTTTAANTCAAAATAATAACGCTCAAACAACTAAAAAAAAGAGTACGAGTAATGTTGGAAGAATAAAAAATCAGTCAACTAAATAACATCTGATTTTACTTTAATGATTTCAAGTTCATTACTCATGTTTTTTTATTTCATATTATATTTTTGTATTAATATTTTTCAATAATTACTACAAAATATAAATTTATATTACATATTCAGATATGAATATGACTAATAAAAATTAACATGTTATAATATAACGATGTAATTATAAATAAAATGAATATCTATATTATTATTTTTTTAAATAGATAAATATGAAAAAATCAATTCAAAAACATCATCAATTTTTTTTTCTAATCCTACTTATTTTTTAAAATCTCAATTCTCATAATTGAATTTTCATTATATCCAATTATATCTCAATTTAATTTTTTAATTGATTTTTTTATGAATATCTATACCATTGATAAAATATATTTCAACCTCTAAAATAAAAGAGATCTTAAAACAAGTACACAATCAAATTTGTAAAAATCACCGCGAAATTCTTATCAAAAAAGGTGATACGAGCTGAATTATAAAATCATTAATTTTGTTTTAAATACGAGATAATAGTAAGAACCCACGTCAAATCATTTCAAATTATTAAATTTTTTTACTAACACTATCTAAGTAATATGTTATAACAGAAAAGCTTTACATACAAGTCCTATGGCTTGTATGTTTTACAAGTTCATTAAGTAATAAACCCACAAAACACGCTGCATGCCCTACGTCTAATACACGCGCTATATAAAGATCCCGCGTATATGTAACTACCAAATTTAAAAGATTTGTTTCCTTTTTCGTTCTCTTTATCGTTCTTCTTCTTCTCGTTCTTCTCTCTTTATTTCTAGATTTGTTTTCTTCTTCGTTCTTCTTCTCGTTCTTCTTCTTCTTGTTCTTCTCTCTTTTTAACTCTAGCTTCATTTTCTATCAATTTTTGTTTACTGAAATCAAAGTTTGGATTCGTTTTGAAGATAATGGATGATTCAATCTCAGATTCTCAGCTGAATCAGGGGGAAGTGGATTATGAATTTGAATCTAATGAAGTTCCTGAGGTTTGATTTACATACGTTTACTCTGAATTTTGTTGCAGTAATTTGTATAGCATTGTGTAGCTGAATAATTCGTGAACATTGACTGTGAGACTAACGCGTCAACATAAATTTGTGGATTGAATGTAATATATTTGATTGATTATCTAGAATTTATAGCAGACGCTCGGGTGTAGATCAGAGCTTTCTTTGGGTGTATTTGTTTCGGTAGTGTGGGTGTATTTACATTTATGGCTTTTTCTGTTATTTTAGCTGAGTTGTTGTCGTTCGGGTGTATTATATGAGACATGATTGGGTGTGTTTTTAGTTTTCATCATGGTGTATTCTGCAGCCTGTGTATTTACAGCTTATGGCTTTTATTGTCATTTTGGTTGAGTTGGTGCCGTTCGGGTGTATTATATTACCAATGATTGGGTGTATTTATAGTTTTTGACATGGTGTATTCTACAGCCTCTCTCTGTTGTTGATGACCAGTTTATTCTGAAGGTTGGAATGACCTTTACCACCCTTGAAGATGCTAGAAAATTTTACAGGAACTAGTATTTCAGAGATGTTATTTCATTTGACACCACATACAATACAAACAGGTAATAAACTGTCCCTTTTTATGATTCTAAATTAATGTGTTTTATGAATCTGCCACAGAGGTGTATATTGGGTGTTTTTTGGCTGTATACAAAGCATTTGTTGGGTGTACGTAATGATTTTCCATTCTGCACTATGGTAATTTGTTTCAAGTATAATTTGGTTTGTGGTTCTTTTGTCGGGGTGAATCACCACGGTCAGTCAACATTTTTTGGATGCTCTTTGATGAAAAACAAAGAAATTGAATCATTCAAATGGTTATTTCAATGTTGGCTTCGTTGCATGGGAGGAAATGCTCTGAAAGGATTTTTCGCCGATCAATGTGCATCAATGAAAAGGGCTTTAGAGGCCTGTATGCCAACAACAATTCACCGTTGGTGTATTTGGCACATCATAAAGAAGATTCCAAGCAAATTAAACGGGTACAAGGGACATGCAGAAAATAAACAAGAAATGAGCGAAGTTGTTTGGAACTCTCATAGTAAAGACTCATTTGATAGGAATTGGAATGAATTTCTGCTGAATTTTGGTCTTGTGGACAACAAGTGGCTTTCAGGTAATGTTTGTTTAAAATCTGCAGCAGAGGTGTAAATTTAATTTTCTTCGGGTGTATTTATAGTCTGTGTTTGGGTGTATTCTGCAGATCTCTATGAAGACCGTCATATATGGGTTCCAATCTATCTGGATCACCACTTCTGGACAGGGATGAGAAGCACGCAAAGGATCTCTATGTTATAAAATACTGTTTATTTTTTTTACAATGGTTTAAGGGTTTTGGGTATTAGGGTTTAGGGTTTAATGGTTTACGGGTACAGGTTAGGGTTTAGGTTTTAAGTGTTTCGTGTTTAGGGTTTTAGGGATAAAGCATCAGGGGGATAGATTTTTTGGTGTATATTCAACGTTCTTTGGGTGTAAAAAATGGCAAGTTATGGATGTATATTTGGTTTGATTTTTTTCTTCATATTATAGTACCTGTAATTCATACATTTTGAATACAGCAGAGAGATTTTAATTATTGAAAGAAATTTTACAATAAACAGAACTATAGTTGAAAAATTTTTACAGCATGTGTTCAATTTGTTACAGGACTATATAACATTTACATTAAACAGTGTCAATATCCTCAGAATCTATCTGACAATATGGACTCAATAAAAACGAGGATGGCTTGGACAGTCTTATTGCATTACTTTTCCTAATGGCTTCAGCTTTGTCTAGATTCATGTCATGGAATAGAATTCTGGAAGCATATTCCACTCTAAAGTGGTCCACCTCGTCCTACAGTTAAAAAGAATATTCTGTTTAATCAACCATGTTAATTGAGAAATGTAATACAGAGTTATTTACTTTTTAAACACATTTACCTGGCTGACATTTATTTCATCTAAGCACACTTACATTTCTTCCAACTTGGTTTCTGGCTGCCATTTTTTCTGAAATAAAAAATACACTCATATATATCAGCAGGATACACCCAAGGATATAAATAAGATACACCCATAGATATGAGTCAGATACACTCATAGATATCAGTCAGATATCACTCAAACATGCATTAATATACAAGGGCAAGCAACATTACAAGGTCAGGCAATATACACCCATGGACAATCAAATATTAGAACAGTGAAACTGTTGAATATATATTACAGTATATCAGTTCAGAAAAATACACCCATAGATATCAGCAAGATACACCCAAGGATATAAATAAGATACACCCATAGATATGAGTCAGATACACCCATAGATATCAGTCAGATATCACTCAAACATGCATTAATATACAAGGACAAGCAACATTACAAGGTCAAATAATATACACCCATGGACAATCAAATATTAGAACAGTGCAACTGTTGAATATATTACAGTATATCAGTTCAGAAATATACACCCAACAAAGTATGTGATATACACCCAACAAGTTACTCCATATACACCCAGCAAATTATGCATTATATTCCAAACAATCAATTATCAGAAGAACTAGAAAAACAACTACAGTAATACCTAGAACAACTAAGAAGAACATTATAACCTAGAACCAAGAATAACAGTAAAACGTAGAACAAGTAGAATATTAAAAACTGTAAAATGAGACTTAGAACAAGAACAGTAAAACCTAGAAGAATGTAGAAGAACAGTAAAACCTAGTTCTTCGTTTTCGAAATCTGGAAAATATAGAATATGAGTGAAATAGTAACATAACGTACCTTGAGTATTATAACTTTGTTTTTTCTTGAGATTCTTGATCGAGAGTTCTACGTTGTGTTGATGGAGAGTTCTGATCTTCGCGAGAAGTGCTATCTCTGCAGTTTGGAATATTGCTCGAAAATAGACGGTTTGTATTTTCTTTGAACGGGTTGGAGAAGTGGAAGAGTGCGCCATTAAGGAGTGCTATTTGCGAAGAGAAACCGTTTGAGTGGGACGCGTGTAATTTATGCTCCATTCAAAGTGAGATGAGTGCGCGTGTGAATGATGTGTGGGTTGAGAACTTGTAAAACTTGTAGGGCCTTTTTGTTTGTATGTGTAGCAGGTCCGATGTTATAAATAATCTTCTCCACAATTTTAAGTTGCATAAATACAAATGGATAATTTTAATCATTAATAAAATTATAAACATTTATATATTCATAATATATATAACATATAAATTATTCTTTATGATATATCATATTTTAATTAGATATTTATTTTTAATTTGAATTACTATCTTAATTATGTTACTTAAAAGAATATTTCTTTAGTTAATTGAAACACATTTTTACTTCATTCTATTTTTATCACGTAGTTTTGGTCATTTCAAGCATCATCGTCGTCGCTATGACAAGAAGCGCTCATTGCAAAAAATTTATATTGTCATGAATCAATCAATGAAATAAGAGAAAAGTGTCAGAGACATATTTAAAAACATCGTGTATAGAGTTGACTAACCATAAAAGTTTGATGAAAAACAGGAAAGAGATTTTTTTCTGGGCTATGGTCTGGAATTAGGGATGGCAAAACTCCCCGAGATGCGGAGATCCTTGCGGGAACTGCCCCAAATAGAAATCCGACTGTGAAAAATTTTTACTGCAGGGATGGGGTTGGGAGACAAAATTCCCCGAGGCAAGCGCGGGACCCGAGTGGAGATCCCCGCTCCGTCCCCATTAATCTCCGAAATTCATAAATTTATTGAATTGTCCTTAATAGTTGAATTATTCTAATTCTCATTTGCATAACCCTTCTTCAATTCAAAGATCCCTAACGCTGTTCATATTCCATCCAACCTCTCTGCAGCCACCCCTTCATGTCACACCCCACCGTGCCATCACCCTCATTGCGTCATGCTCTCTATTTGTGGTGTTCCTTTTTGTAACTCTTTCGTCGTGTCCATTTTTCTCTCTGTTTCCACGTCTCCCACCTTGTCCACTGCTCTGTCTTCTGGCTCGCCGTTGCGTCCCCGCTGGGTTATTTCGAAAGAAATTACCATCTTGTCGTTTAGACCTTTTTTTGATATAAAATCTTGCTGTTTTTGTATAGGATGGATACTTGCAACAGCTTTATTCATATGAAAATTAATAATTAGTTAAAACTATCAGATAGATGGGGAATGGTGTCCCCCGAAAAATGGGACTCTAGGAAAATAGAGATAGGGAGCAATACTTTTTCATGGCAGAAAAGAAAAACGAGGACGGGGAGCAAATCTGGGGGCGAGGATGAAGAGCAAAAAATATCCCTGCCCATTGACATCCCTATCTAGAATTGACCTGGCCCAGACCGGTGAGCTCCGACACTGTGTTGCTACCGATGCGAATTGATTCTTGCCTCTCAAGTATCAAATAGTGCTCATCGCTCGTCTACTCTTCATCATCTTCTGTGATGATACCACCACTAATGATGATACCTAAAATTTCATTGCGATGGAGTATATTTCAATTTCATGTGAATATGATAACATTGAGTTCAACAATAATAGAAAAGAGACCTAAAGATTGATTTTTAGATGTATTTAACATAAAAAATATTGCAACAATATTAAATATAATTCGTTATTTCTTCAGAGTACTCTCATTTTGTTTGTTTTTATTTATTTTTGTAATATATTTTATATTTATCTCTTAAATATTTATATAATTTATTTTTATATTTAAAAATTATAATATTAAATATTTTTATTTAAAATATCATTTTCAAGTTATTTTTTAAATTATCATCATATTAGTCTCTTCTTTAAAATAA